>NW_028232641.1:17500-24549 GCF_054491065.1 Syngnathus leptorhynchus | reverse complement strand
TTTTGATCCAGCCCGGTTCTTTTTTTATCCAGCCGGTTCTTTTTACACTTCAGCTGGAGCTCGGGAGCGGCTTTTTGCACAAGATCACGCCGTGTTAGGCTTCCAGGACCTCGGCTAAGCAATTTTAACGGGTCGCCCGGTTCTTTTTTGATCCAGCCGGTTCTTTTTTTATCCAGCCGGTTCTTTTTACACTTCCAGCTGGAGCTCGGGAGCGGTTTTTTGCACAAGATCACGCCGTGTTAGGCTTCCAGGACCTCGGCTAAGCAATTTTAACGGGCCGCCCGGTTCTTTTTTGATCCAGCCCGGTTCTTTTTTGATCCAGCCCGGTTCTTTTTCCACTTCCAGCTGGAGCTCAGCAGCGGCTTTTTGCACAAGATCACGCCGGGTTAGGCTTCCAGGACCTCGGCTAAGCAATTTTAACGGGTCGCCCGGTTCTTTTTTGATCCAGCCCGGTTCTTTTTTTATCCAGCCCGGTTCTTTTTACACTTCCAGCTGGAGCTCGGGAGCGGTTTTTTTGCACAAGATCACGCCGTGTTAGGCTTCCAGGACCTCGGCTAAGCAATTTTAACGGGCCGCCCGGTTCTTTTTTGATCCAGCCCGGTTCTTTTTTGATCCAGCCCGGTTCTTTTTCCACTTCCAGCTGGAGCTCAGCAGCGGCTTTTTGCACAAGATCACGCCGGGTTAGGCTTCCAGGACCTCGGCTAAGCACTTCTAACGGGTCGCCCGGTTCTTTTTTTGAACCAGCCCGGTTCTTTTTACACTTCCAGCTGGAGCTCAGCAGCGGCTTTTTGCACAAGATCACGCCGGGTTAGGGTTCCAGGACCTCGGCTAAGCAATTTTAACGGGCCGCCCGGTTCTTTTTTTGATCCAGCCCGGTTCTTTTTACACTTCCAGCTGGAGCTCAGCAGCGGCTTTTTGCACAAGATCACGCCGGGTTAGGCTTCCAGGACCTCGCCTAAGCACTTCTAACGGGCCCTGGTCCACCCCTGCCAGCGCATTTCAAAACTTGGCATTAATTTCGACCTAAGAGACGAAGTCTGATTTTTTTCTACCACTTGGGCGGCCTTTTTGCACCCAGAACACCCGCACCGGCACCATAAATTCGAAGGGTGCCGAGTGCGTCGGCGCAGATTCTGCGACGGAGTGACACTTCCCTCTTGTGGACATTCGGCGGTAGGTGAAATGCGCACTCGGTCTTCTCTTTTCTTTTCCTTCCAGTGAAACTTTGGCAACATTCTGCGAGCTGCTGGCTTCCAGAACCTCGGCCAAGCAGGTGGAGGATTTTTTTCCACTTCCAGCTGGAGGTGAGGAGGGACTTTTTGGGCAAGATCACGCCGACTTAGCAAGCAAGGTGGAAGTGCCAGCATGCTCCGTGGCTGGAAGTGTGGATGTGCCAGCACCCTCCCTGCCTATGGAAGTGTGGAGCTCCAGCACCCTCCCTGCCTATGGAAGTGTGGAGCTCCAGCACCCTCCCTGCCTATGGAAGTGTGGAGCTCCAGCACCCTCCCTGCCTATGGAAGTGTGGAGCTCCAGCACCCTCCCTGCCTATGGAAGTGTGGAGCTCCAGCACCCTCCCTGCCTATGGAAGTGTGGAGCTCCAGCACCCTCCCTGCCTATGGAAGTGTGGAGCTCCAGCACCCTCCCTGCCTATGGAAGTGTGGAGCTCCAGCACCCTCCCTGCCTATGGAAGTGTGGAGCTCCAGCACCCTCCCTGCCTATGGAAGTGTGGAGCTCCAGCACCCTCCCTGCCTATGGAAGTGTGGAGCTCCAGCACCCTCCCTGCCTATGGAAGTGTGGAGCTCCAGCACCCTCCCTGCCTATGGAAGTGTGGAGCTCCAGCACCCTCCCTGCCTATGGAAGTGTGGAGCTCCAGCACCCTCCCTGCCTATGGAAGTGTGGAGCTCCAGCACCCTCCCTGCCTATGGAAGTGTGGAGCTCCAGCACCCTCCCTGCCTATGGAAGTGTGGAGCTCCAGCACCCTCCCTGCCTATGGAAGTGTGGAGCTCCAGCACCCTCCCTGCCTATGGAAGTGTGGAGCTCCAGCACCCTCCCTGCCTATGGAAGTGTGGAGCTCCAGCACCCTCCCTGCCTATGGAAGTGTGGAGCTCCAGCACCCTCCCTGCCTATGGAAGTGTGGAGCTCCAGCACCCTCCCTGCCTATGGAAGTGTGGAGCTCCAGCACCCTCCCTGCCTATGGAAGTGTGGAGCTCCAGCACCCTCCCTGCCTATGGAAGTGTGGAGCTCCAGCACCCTCCCTGCCTATGGAAGTGTGGAGCTCCAGCACCCTCCCTGCCTATGGAAGTGTGGAGCTCCAGCACCCTCCCTGCCTATGGAAGTGTGGAGCTCCAGCACCCTCCCTGCCTATGGAAGTGTGGAGCTCCAGCACCCTCCCTGCCTATGGAAGTGTGGAGCTCCAGCACCCTCCCTGCCTATGGAAGTGTGGAGCTCCAGCACCCTCCCTGCCTATGGAAGTGTGGAGCTCCAGCACCCTCCCTGCCTATGGAAGTGTGGAGCTCCAGCACCCTCCCTGCCTATGGAAGTGTGGAGCTCCAGCACCCTCCCTGCCTATGGAAGTGTGGAGCTCCAGCACCCTCCCTGCCTATGGAAGTGTGGAGCTCCAGCACCCTCCCTGCCTATGGAAGTGTGGAGCTCCAGCACCCTCCCTGCCTATGGAAGTGTGGAGCTCCAGCACCCTCCCTGCCTATGGAAGTGTGGAGCTCCAGCACCCTCCCTGCCTATGGAAGTGTGGAGCTCCAGCACCCTCCCTGCCTATGGAAGTGTGGAGCTCCAGCACCCTCCCTGCCTATGGAAGTGTGGAGCTCCAGCACCCTCCCTGCCTATGGAAGTGTGGAGCTCCAGCACCCTCCCTGCCTATGGAAGTGTGGAGCTCCAGCACCCTCCCTGCCTATGGAAGTGTGGAGCTCCAGCACCCTCCCTGCCTATGGAAGTGTGGAGCTCCAGCACCCTCCCTGCCTATGGAAGTGTGGAGCTCCAGCACCCTCCCTGCCTATGGAAGTGTGGAGCTCCAGCACCCTCCCTGCCTATGGAAGTGTGGAGCTCCAGCACCCTCCCTGCCTATGGAAGTGTGGAGCTCCAGCACCCTCCCTGCCTATGGAAGTGTGGAGCTCCAGCACCCTCCCTGCCTATGGAAGTGTGGAGCTCCAGCACCCTCCCTGCCTATGGAAGTGTGGAGCTCCAGCACCCTCCCTGCCTATGGAAGTGTGGAGCTCCAGCACCCTCCCTGCCTATGGAAGTGTGGAGCTCCAGCACCCTCCCTGCCTATGGAAGTGTGGAGCTCCAGCACCCTCCCTGCCTATGGAAGTGTGGAGCTCCAGCACCCTCCCTGCCTATGGAAGTGTGGAGCTCCAGCACCCTCCCTGCCTATGGAAGTGTGGAGCTCCAGCACCCTCCCTGCCTATGGAAGTGTGGAGCTCCAGCACCCTCCGTGCCTATGGAAGTGTGGAGCTCCAGCACCCTCCCTGCCTATGGAAGTGTGGCGCTCCAGCACCCTCCGTGCCTGGAGCTATGGAAGTATGGAGCTCCAGCACCCTCCGTGCCTATGGAAGTGTGGAGCTCCAGCACCCTCCGTGCCTGGAGCTATGGAAGTGTGGAGCTCCAGCACCCTCCGTGCCTAGGGAAGTGTGGAGCTCCAGCACCCTCCGTGCCTATGGAAGAGCCACCTCCGCGGGCATGCTGCTCAACCACGCCGGCCCAGAGTTCCAGCCGCTCGGCTACACTCTCTCACAAGCCCCGCCTGGAGCTCCCCAGCCCGCCCCTGGTACCTCAACTACCGAGGCCAGCCGCTCGACCAGGCCGGCCCAGAGTTCCAGCCGCTCGGATAAGCTCTGTCACTCTCCCGCTAAGCAGCCACCGGTAACGGGGAAATGTCGCCGCCTTGTGGACACGCCGTTGTAAATGAATGGGCTTTCGCACTTAGTGCAATTTTCGCCAGCTCCGTGGCTGCAAGTATGGAGCTATGGAGCTATGGAGCCACCAGACAGGCTGGAGCTCTGGAGCTATGGAAGTATGGAGCTCTGGAGCTATGGAGCTATGGAGCTATGGAGCTCTGGGGCTATGGAGCTATGGAGCTATGGAGCTCTGGAGCTCTGGTGCTATGGAGCTATGGCGCTCTGGAAGTATGGAGCTATGGAGCTATGGAGCTATGGAGCTATGGAAGTCTGGAGCTATGGAAGTATGGAGCTATGGAAGTATGGAGCTATGGAGCTATGGAGCTATGGAGCTATGGAGCTATGGAGCCACCAGCCAGCACCCTCCGTGGCTGGATCAATGGAAGTGTTTTAGGTACCAGGCAGCCAAAGGGCCGAGGCCTCACGCTCGACCACGCCGGCGCAGAGTTCCAGCCGCTCGGATAAGCTCTGTCACTCACCCGCCGCGCAGCCACCGGTAACGGGGAAATGTCGCCGCCTTGTGGACACGCCGTTGTAAATGAATGGGCTTTCGCACTTAGTGCAATTTTCGCCAACTCTCTGACTGGAGCTATGGAAGTATGGAGCTATGGAGCCACCAGCCACCCAGGCTGGAGCTATGGAGCTCTGGAGCTATGGAGCTCTGGTGCTATGGAAGTATGGAGCTATGGAGCTATGGAAGTATGGCGCTATGGAGCTATGGAGCTCTGGAAGTATGGAGCTATGGAGCTCTGGAGGTATGGAGCTATGGAGCCCTGGAGCCCTGGAGCTATGGAGCCCTGGAGCCCTGGAGCTATGGAGCCCTGGAGCTATGGAGCTATGGAGCCCTGGAGCTATGGAGCCCTGGAGCTATGGAGCTATGGAGCTCTGGTGCTATGGAGCTATGGAGCTCTGGTGCTATGGAGCTATGGAGCTCTGGTGCTATGGAGCTATGGAGCTCTGGTGCTATGGAGCTATGGAGCTCTGGTGCTATGGAGCTCTGGAGCTCTGGTGCTATGGAGCTATGGAGCTCTGGTGCTATGGAGCTCTGGAGCTCTGGTGCTATGGAGCTCTGGAGCTCTGGTGCTATGGAGCTATGGAGCTCTGGTGCTATGGAGCTATGGAGCTCTGGTGCTATGGAGCTATGGAGCTCTGGTGCTATGGAGCTATGGAGCTATGGAGCCACCAGCCAGCACCCTCCGTGGCTGGATCAATGGAAGTGTTTTAGGTACCAGGCAGCCAAAGGGCCGGGGCCTCACGCTCGACCACGCCGGCGCAGAGTTCCAGCCGCTCGGATAAGCTCTGTCACTCACCCGCCGCGCAGCCACCGGTAACGGGGAAATGTCGCCGCCTGGCGGACACGCCGTTGTAAATGAATGGGCTTTCGCACTTAGTGCAATTTTAGCCAACTCCGTGGCTGCAAGTATGGAAGTATGGAGCTATGGAGCCACCAGCCAGCACCCTCCGCGGCTGGAGCTATGGAAGTATGGAGCTATGGAGCTATGGAGCTCTGGAAGTATGGAGCTATGGAGCTCTGGAGGTATGGAGCTATGGAGCCCTGGAGCCCTGGAGCTATGGAGCCCTGGAGCTATGGAGCTATGGAGCCCTGGAGCTATGGAGCCCTGGAGCTATGGAGCTATGGAGCTCTGGTGCTATGGAGCTATGGAGCTCTGGTGCTATGGAGCTATGGAGCTCTGGTGCTATGGAGCTATGGAGCTCTGGTGCTATGGAGCTATGGAGCTCTGGTGCTATGGAGCTATGGAGCTCTGGTGCTATGGAGCTATGGAGCTCTGGTGCTATGGAGCTATGGAGCTCTGGTGCTATGGAGCTATGGAGCTCTGGTGCTATGGAGCTATGGAGCTCTGGTGCTATGGAGCTATGGAGCTATGGAGCTCTGGTGCTATGGAGCTATGGAGCTCTGGTGCTATGGAGCTATGGAGCTCTGGTGCTATGGAGCTATGGAGCTCTGGTGCTATGGAGCTCTGGTGCTATGGAGCTCTGGTGCTATGGAGCTATGGAGCTCTGGTGCTATGGAGCTCTGGAGCTCTGGAGGTATGGAGCTATGGAGCTATGGAGCCACCAGCCAGCACCCTCCGTGGCTGGATCAATGGAAGTGTTTTAGGTACCAGGCAGCCAAAGGGCCGAGGCCTCACGCTCGACCACGCCGGCGCAGAGTTCCAGCCGCTCGGATAAGCTCTGTCACTCACCCGCCGCGCAGCCACCGGTAACGGGGAAATGTCGCCGCCTTGTGGACACGCCGTTGTAAATGAATGGGCTTTCGCACTTAGTGCAATTTTAGCACACTCTCTGACTGGAGCTATGGAAGTATGGAGCTATGGAGCCACCAGCCACCCAGGCTGGAGCTATGGAGCTATGGAGCTCTGGTGCTATGGAGCTATGGAGCTCTGGTGCTATGGAGCTATGGAGCTCTGGTGCTATGGAGCTATGGAGCTCTGGTGCTATGGAGCTATGGAGCTCTGGTGCTATGGAGCTATGGAGCTCTGGTGCTATGGAGCTATGGAGCTCTGGTGCTATGGAGCTCTGGAGCTCTGGAGGTATGGAGCTATGGAGCTATGGAGCCACCAGCCAGCACCCTCCGTGGCTGGATCAATGGAAGTGTTTTAGGTACCAGGCAGCCAAAGGGCCGGGGCCTCACGCTCGACCACGCCGGCGCAGAGTTCCAGCCGCTCGGATAAGCTCTGTCACTCACCCGCCGCGCAGCCACCGGTAACGGGGAAATGTCGCCGCCTGGCGGACACGCCGTTGTAAATGAATGGGCTTTCGCACTTAGTGCAATTTTAGCCAACTCCGTGGCTGCAAGTATGGAAGTATGGAGCTATGGAGCCACCAGCCAGCACCCTCCGCGGCTGGAGCTATGGAAGTATGGAGCTATGGAGCTCTGGGGCTATGGAAGTATGGAGCTCTGGGGCTATGGAGCCTCCGGGGCTATGGAGCTCCGGGGCTATGGAGCTATGGAGCTCCGGGGCTATGGAGCTCCGGGGCTATGGAGCTATGGAGCTCCGGGGCTATGGAGCTATGGAGCTCCGGGGCTATGGAGCTCTGGAGCTATGGAAGTATGGATGATCCAGCACCCTCCGTGGCTGACCGCTGGTGCTCGGGGCCGGTGAACTCGGCACCCGCCTT
>NW_028232641.1:0-7500 GCF_054491065.1 Syngnathus leptorhynchus | reverse complement strand
AGACTCAGCCGTTGCGGCCCCCCCGAGCCCGCAGCGCGTAGCGCGGAAGCCATACGCCCCCCCGATGCGGAGCGACAGACGCCCCCGCGACCGCGGTTGGTCGGGAAGGCTTTTCGGATAGAGGTCGGACGGTGTGTGTGGACGGCTTCCCGTGGTGCCGCCGCTATCAAGCCGGAGGGTTTGAGAAACGACATTCGCGGAAGGACCGGCGCGGCCGGCGGACGCTCGCACGCGCGGCGCCCGACACTCAGCCGCTCGCTCGGCCTCCGTGGATCGTGGCTAGGTGGGATGGATGCCAAACCGGGTCGTCTCGGTCTCGCCGCAGTACGGTCGCGCCGGGGCCTGCGGGGCGGCGCGGGGAGCGCACGCTCACGCGGCGGCCGGGGCGCTAGAGTGCGACCCGCAGTGGGTAGGAACCGTCCACCCGACGTCGGACGAGCCGAGGCCGATGGGGGCCCTACCAAGGCGGGTCATGAGTGCCAGTCGGTCAGTTGGGTGAGGGGGTACTCGGAGCCCGCCGGGAGCAGACGGGCGACCGGGGATGGGGGGCGTACGCGGGCGGGCGCCGGGAGAAGACGGCCCGTCCGGGGTCGAATCTCGGCCTGTGTTTTCGGAGCCGGCCGGGCATCACGCTCCCTCCTTGGATGGACAACATTCGTAGTTGACACTTTGTGTCATTTTATCCGAGCGGGCGGGCGCCTCGAGAGGCGGACCGTCCGGGGCGACTCTCGGCCTGTGTTTTCGGAGCCGGCCGGGCCTCACGCTCCCTCCTTGGATGGACAACATTCGTAGTTGACACTTTGTGTCATTTTATCCGAGCGGGCGGGCGCCGCGAGGCGGACCGTCCGGGGCGACTCTCGGCCTGTGTTTTCGGAGCCGGCCGGGCATCACGCTCCCTCCTTGGATGGACAACATTCGTAGTTGACACTTTGTGTCATTTTATCCGAGCGGGCGGGGCGCCTCGAGAGGCGGACCGTCCGGGGGCGACTCTCGGCCTGTGTTTTCGGAGCCGGCCGGGCCTCACGCTCCCTCCTTGGATGGACAACATTCGTAGTTGACACTTTGTGTCATTTTATCCGAGCAGACGGGCGCCGCGAGGCGGACCGTCCGGGGCGACTCTCGGCCTGTGTTTTCGGAGCCGGCGGGCATCACGCTCCCTCCTTGGATGGACAACATTCGTAGTTGACACTTTGTGTCATTTTATCCGAGCGGCGGGCGCCTCGAGAGGCGGACCGTCCGGGGCGACTCCTCGGCCTGTGTTTTCGGAGCCGGCCGGGCCTCACGCTCCCTCCTTGGATGGACAACATTCGTAGTTGACACTTTGTGTCATTTTATCCGAGCGGGCGGGCGCCGCGAGGCGGACCGTCCGGGGCGACTCTCGGCCTGTGTTTAAGGAGCCGGCGGGCATCACGCTCCTTCCTTGGATGGACAACATTCGCAGTTGACACTTTGTGTCATTTTATCCGAGCAGACGGGCGCCGCGAGGCGGACCGTCCGGGGCGACTCTCGGCCTGTGTTTTCGGAGCCGGCCGGGCATCACGCTCCCTCCTTGGATGGACAACATTCGTAGTTGACACTTTGTGTCATTTTATCCGAGCAGACGGGCGCCGCGAGGCGACCGTCCGGGGCGACTCTCGGCCTGTGTTTAAGGAGCCGGCCGGGCATCACGCTCCTTCCTTGGATGGACAACATTCGTAGTTGACACTTTGTGTCATTTTATCCGAGCGGGCGGGGCCGCCGCGAGGCGGACCGTCCGGGGCGACTCTCGGCCTGTGTTTAAGGAGCCGGCCGGGCATCACGCTCCTTCCTTGGATGGACAACATTCGCAGTTGACACTTTGTGTCATTTTATCCGAGCAGACGGGCGCCGCGAGGCGGACCGTCCGGGGCGACTCTCGGCCTGTGTTTTCGGAGCCGGCCGGGCATCACGCTCCCTCCTTGGATGGACAACATTCGTAGTTTGACACTTTGTGTCATTTTATCCGAGCAGACGGGCGCCGCGAGGCGGACCGTCCGGGGCGACTCTCGGCCTGTGTTTAAGGAGCCGGCCGGGCATCACGCTCCTTCCTTGGATGGACAACATTCGCAGTTGACACTTTGTGTCATTTTATCCGAGCAGACGGGCGCCGCGAGGCGGACCGTCCGGGGGCGACTCTCGGCCTGTGTTTTCGGAGCCGGCCGGGGCATCACGCTCCCTCCTTGGATGGACAACATTCGTAGTTGACACTTTGTGTCATTTTATCCGAGCAGACGGGCGCCGCGAGGCGGACCGTCCGGGGCGACTCTCGGCCTGTGTTTAAGGAGCCGGCCGGGCATCACGCTCCTTCCTTGGATGGACAACATTCGCAGTTGACACTTTGTGTCATTTTGTTCGGCCTGTGTTTAAGGAGGCGGCCGTCCTCCACTCGGTCCGTGTTTAAGGAGCGACACTCGCGCTCCGGTTCGGCCTGTATTTAGGGAGGCGGCCGTCCTCGCTTGGTCTGTGTTAAGGGCGACACTCTGTCCATGTTTGAGGAGCCTGGCCCTGACGCTCCTCTCCGGCCTGTGTTTAAGGAGGCGGCCGTCCTCCCCTTGGTCCGTGGTTAAGGGCGACACTCGGTCCATGTTTGAGGAGCCTGGCCCTGACGCTCCTCTCCGGCCTGTGTTTAAGGAGGCGGCCGTCCTCCCCTTGGTCCGTGTTAAGGGCGACACTCGGTCCATGTTTGAGGAGCCTGGCCCTGACGCTCCCTCTCCGGCCTGTGTTTAAGGAGGCGGCCGTCCTCCCCTTGGTCCGTGTTAAGGGCGACACTCGGTCCATGTTTGAGGAGCCTGGCCCTGACGCTCCTCTCCGGCCTGTGTTTAAGGAGGCGGCCGTCCTCCCCTTGGTCTGTGTTAAGGGCGACACTCGGTCCATGTTTGAGGAGCCTGGCCCTGACGCTCCTCTCCGGCCTGTGTTTAAGGAGGCGGCCGTCCTCCCCTTGGTCTGTGTTAAGGGCGACACTCGGTCCATGTTTGAGGAGCCTGGCCCTGACGCTCCTCTCCGGCCTGTGTTTAAGGAGGCGGCCGTCCTCCCCTTGGTCTGTGTTAAGGGCGACACTCGGTCCATGTTTGAGGAGCCTGGCCCTGACGCTCCTCTCCGGCCTGTGTTTAAGGAGGCGGCCGTCCTCCCCTTGGTCTGTGTTAAGGGCGACACTCGGTCCGTGTTTAAGGAGCGGCCTCGCGCTCCGGTTCGGCCTGTATTTAGGGAGGCGGCCGTCCTCCGCTTGGTCTGTGTTAAGGGCGACACTCGGTCCGTGTTTAAGGAGCCGGCCCTGACGCTCCTCTTCGGCCTGTGTTTAAGGAGGCGGCCGTCCTCCACTTCCTTCCATGCACCACCACATTCGCAGTTGACACTTTGCCATTTTTTTCAGAGAGGTGACACTTAGTCGTTTTTTCGAAGTTGACACTTAGTCGTTTTTTTCGAAAGTTGACACTTTGCCGTTTTTTCAGAGAGGCGACACTTAGTCGTTTTTTTCGAAAGTTGACACTTAGCCGTTTTTTCGAAAGTTGACACTTAGCCGTTTTTTCGAAAGTTGACACTTAGCCGTTTTTTCGAAAGTTGACACTTAGTCACTTTTTCGCCACAGTGACACCTCCAGCGCGTGCCACGGCGCTTTTCAGGTCTTCTATCCGACCTTGTGCTGTCGAGGACGGCGTGTCCGACGCCGTGGGGAGACCAGCACCATCTCCTCCATACTCGTAAACGGGGGTGCTTTGGAAAACGGGGGGAAGTCGATGAGTACACTGACTACTGGGACCATTTCATTGTACTCTGGCGCACCTGAAGACCAAAAAAGGTACTGCACCTTAGCCCGGGTACCTCACCCCCTGGTACCTCGAGGAGAACTTAGAAAAAATTTCGACAAATTTTTGGTGAGCTCCAGGAGAGAGGCTGATTTTTCGCTTTTTGAGGCCGACCGCCGAACCGGCGCGGGGCGGACTCACAAGCCCCGCAGAGCCGTGGGCACTTAGTCCGTTTTTTCAGAGAGGCGACACTTAGTCGTTTTTTCAGAGGCGACACTTAGTCGTTTTTTTCGAAAGTTGACACTTAGCCGTTTTTTCGAAAGTCGACACTTAGCCGTTTTTTTGGAAAGTTGACACTTAGTCGTTTTTTCGAAAGTTGACACTTAGTCGTTTTTCGCCACAATTGGCTCTGAGCTCCAGGGGGGAGAGCCTGGTTTTGCCTTATTTCAGGCCGGCTGGGGAACCGGCGCGGGTCGGATGCACGAGCCCGGCAGAGCCGTGGGCACTTAGAAAATTTTCGCCGATTAAGCTGGGACCTCCAGGCGGAGACCGGCATTCCTCGTCCTCGGGGTTTCGACCCAGAACCGGCGCTGGGCAGACGCCGTAGCCACGCAGAGCCGTGGGCACTTAGAAAATATTCGCCAAGTTGGCTCTGAGCCTCAGGCGGAGAGGCTGGTTTTGCCTTATTTCAGGCCGCTGGGGAACCGGCGCGGGTCGGATGCACGAGCCCGCAGAGCCGTGGGCACTTTGCCATTTTCTCAGAGTCGACACTTAGTCGTTTTTTCAGAGAGGCGACACTCTGTCGTTTTTTCGAAAGTTGACACTTTGCCCGTTTTTTCAGAGAGGCGACACTTAGCCGTTTTTTCAGAGATGTGACACTTAGCCGTTTTTTCAGAGATGTGACACTTAGCCGTTTTTTCAGAGATGTGACACTTTGCCGTTTTTTCGAAAGTTGACACTTAGCCGTTTTTTCGAAAGTCGACACTTAGCCGTTTTTCAGAGATGTGACACTTTGCCGTTTTTTCGAAAGTTGACACTTAGCCGTTTTTTCGAAAGTTGACACTTAGTCGTTTTTTCAGAGATGTGACACTTAGAAACTTTTTGCCAAGTTGGCTGTGAGCTCCAGGAGGAGACCGTTATTTTTCGTCATTCGAGGCCGACTGCGGAACCGCGCTGGGCGGACGCCAAAGCTCGGCAGGGCCGTGGGCACTTAGAAACTTTTTGCCAAGTTGGCTGTGAGCTCCAGGAGGAGACCGTTATTTTTCGTCATTCGAGGCCGACTGCGGAACCGGCGCTGAGCGGACGCCAAAGCTCGGCAGGGCCGTGGGCACTTAGAAACTTTTTGCCAAGTTGGCTGTGAGCTCCAGGGAGGAGACCGTTATTTTTCGTCATTCGAGGCCGACTGCGGAACCGGCGCTGGGCGGACGCCAAAGCTCGGCAGGGCCGTGGGCACTTAGAAACTTTTTGCCAAGTTGGCTGTGAGCTCCAGGAGGAGACCGTTATTTTTCGTCATTCGAGGCCGACTGCGGAACCGGCGCTGGGCGGACGCCAAAGCTCGGCAGGGCCGTGGGCACTTAGAAACTTTTTGCCAAGTTGGCTGTGAGCTCCAGGAGGAGACCGTTATTTTTCGTCATTCGAGGCGACTGCGGAACCGGCGCTGGGCGGACGCCAAAGCTCGGCAGGGCCGTGGGCACTTAGAAACTTTTTGCCAAGTTGGCTGTGAGCTCCAGGAGGAGACCGTTATTTTTCGTCATTCGAGGCCGACTGCGGAACCGGCGCTGGGCGGACGCCAAAGCTCGGCAGGGCCGTGGGCACTTAGAAACTTTTTGCCAAGTTGGCTGTGAGCTCCAGGAGGAGACCGTTATTTTTCGTCATTCGAGGCGACTGCGGAACCGGCGCTGAGCGGACGCCAAAGCTCGGCAGGGCGTGGGCACTTAGAAACTTTTTGCCAAGTTGGCTGTGAGCTCCAGGAGGAGACCGTTATTTTTCGTCATTCGAGGCCGACTGCGGAACCGGCGCTGGGCGGACGCCAAAGCTCGGCAGGGCGTGGGCACTTAGAAACTTTTTGCCAAGTTGGCTGTGAGCTCCAGGAGGAGACCGTTATTTTTCGTCATTCTAGGCCGGCTGCAGAACCGGCGCGGGTCGGATGCACGAGCCGCAGAGCCGTGGGCACTTTGCCACTTTTTCGCCACAATTGGCTGTGAGCTCCAGGAGAGACCGTTATTTTTCGTCATTCTAGGCCGGTTGCAGAACCGGCGCGGCTCGGATGCACGAGCCCGCAGAGCCGTGGGCACTTAGAAAATTTTCAGAGAGGCGACACTTTGCCATTTTTTCAGAGAGGTGACACTTAGTCGTTTTTTCGAAAGTTGACACTTAGCCGTTTTTTCGAAAGTTGACACTTAGTCGTTTTTTCGAAAGTTGACACTTAGTCGTTTTTTCGCCAAAGTGCCCACCTCCAGCGCGTGCCACGGCGCTTTCCAGGTCTTCTATCCGACCTTGTGCTGTCGAGGACGGCGTGTCCGACGCCGTGGGGAGACCAGCACCATCTCCTCCATACTCGTAAACGAGGTGCTTTGGAAAACGGGGGGAAAGTCGATGAGTACACTGACTACTGGGACCATTTCATTGTACTCTGGCGCACCTGAAGACCAAAAAAGGTACTGCACCTTAGCCCGGGTACCTCACCCCCTGGTACCTCGAGGAGAACTTAGAAAAATTTCGACAAATTTTTGGTGAGCTCCAGGGAGAGAGGCTGATTTTTGCTTTTTGAGGCCGACCGCCGAACCGGCGCGGGGCGGACTCACAAGCCCCGCAGAGCCGTGGGCACTTAGTCGTTTTTTCGAAAGTTGACACTTAGCCGTTTTTTCGAAAGTTGACACTTAGCCGTTTTTTCGAAAGTCGACACTTAGCCGTTTTTTCGAAAGTTGACACTTAGTCGTTTTTTCGCCGATTTTGCTGGGACCTCCAGGCGAGGACCGGCGTTTTTCGTCTTCGGGTCCGACCCGGGAACCAGCGCCGAGCGACACATTCGCTCGCTAGTGCCGTTGGCACTTAGAAAATTTTTCGTTTGTCATGAGCTCCGGCGAGGACCGGCGTTTTTCGTCTTCCGGGTTCGACCCGGGAACCAGCGCCGAGCGGACACATTCGCTCGCTAGTGCCGTTGGCACTTAGAAAATTTTTCGTTTGTCATGAGCTCCGGGCGGAGACCGGCGTTTTTTCGTCTTCCGGGTTCGACCCGGGAACCAGCGCCGAGCGGACACATTCGCTCGCTAGTGCCGTTGGCACTTAGAAAATTTTTCGTTTGTCATGAGCTCGGGCGGAGAGCGGCGTTTTTCGTCTTCCGGGTTCGACCCGGGAACCAGCGCCGAGCGGACACATTCGCTCGCTAGTGCCGTTGGCACTTAGAAAATTTTTCGTTTGTCATGAGCTCCGGGCGGAGAGCGGCGTTTTTCGTCTTCCGGGTTCGACCCGGGAACCAGCGCCGAGCGGACACATTCGCTCGCTAGTGCCGTTGGCACTTAGAAAATTTTTCGTTTGTCATGAGCTCCGGGCGGGAGACCGGCGTTTTTCGTCTTCCGGGTTCGACCCGGGAACCAGCGCCGAGCGGACACATTCGCTCGCTAGTGCCGTTGGCACTTAGAAAATTTTTCGTTTGTCATGAGCTCCGGGGCGAGACCGGCGTTTTTCGTCTTCCGGGTTCGACCCGGGAACCAGCGCCGAGCGGACACATTCGCTCGCT
>NW_028232640.1:0-24564 GCF_054491065.1 Syngnathus leptorhynchus | reverse complement strand
CAGGTAAGGACAAAAATTATTACTAAAAGCCGCTAAAGACGTGAAATCGTAGCGACTCACGTCAAACTCAAGAAGCGTGTCGATCTGAGTCTGCAAGACGGGCATGCCCTTCAAAAGCTTCTCCGTGGTCATGGTCCTCATCACGCCCTCTGCCCTGCTCGGCAAACACACTTGAAATCAAGTCGGTGCATCGAAGACGGACACAGTCATCGACGCCGTCGTACCCTTTTTTAACTCGAGTGAAGTCGAAAGCCATCTGGCGGTAGGCGAAGGCTTTTTCGTTCAGGTAGCGGCCGTACCGTCTGATGAACGTGGACATGTCGTAGCCTTCAAAAGAGAGCCGAGAATTTCAATGACTTGTTTCTAAAAATCATTGCTGAATATATGCAAAGGCTGGGAATGATGTGGAAGTGTAACGTTAAACTATTTTTCACCGTTTTACGATTCCTGACTTTTGGGGGCGTGACTAAAACACCTTGGACTACTTTAGCAAAGAACAAATTTGGATAAACTGTTGCCCAAACATGTTCTTTTTACCATTCGAGCCAGTTTTGTCGATGAAGTTGCTGAGGTTAAAGAGCGAAGTCCTGGAGGCCAAGTACTGGATGAACCTCTGCACAGAAAATGAGAGCATTTCAAAAGCAGCACGCAGTTTTACGCAAAGAACGCGGACAAAGGTGTACGTACCTCATTGCCGTGCACGCACATGTGGTGGGTGGTCACCAGGGCCTTGAAGACCACCACCCAGCTGGCGTTGGTAGCCCGCTCGAAAAGCGTGTCGGCCATCTGCGGGATGTTCACGTTGGTGGTGTTGGTGGCCGACACCAGGTCTGCAAAGGCGAAAAGAATTTCATTTGACGTCTCGATAGTGCTCCCTACAAAGTCAGCAAAATCACAAATGATGTGACTTTTGAAGTGTACCTAATGTTGTGTCCGGCAAGTATGTACAGTAATGAGCGTCTCGAAGGCCGTGACATTGACGTCAGCAAAAAGGCTAGCATCGAGTATCGGCAGGCGGCTTTGGTGATGGAAACGGCCGAAGGCCGTTAGACAGAGCGGACCTTGGCCTCGCCAAAAATAGATCGGCCCACTCAAGTGCAGACCGGCAACACAGTTTCGAGACAGAGTGGCCACTAAAATTGTCTTTAGTTTTTTTTTTAGGGCACCCGCACGTCACTGCTTGCATATTTCCATGTCGCCACTGTGGACATGCTGCACATGCAACATGGCTGACACCCGCTGTCCAGCGCAAGCAATGGCCGCTTATGTAATCTCATAACAAGTGTTCCTTCAACACTCGCCCATACGCCGCCGGTCACCTTAAACGTTTTGCCAAATTGTCACTTGTAGTAAACAAACACGGATAATAAACATGCTAATGAGGATTGGCTTGAGCTATAGAAAGACTCTTACGATAATCCGCCGCTTCTAAGAATGATCTGCGAGCTCCCCTGTTGGGCAGGCTGCTTCAATGGGTAGACCGGCATGCTCCATTAAGAAGCCAGTCGTACAAGAGATGAGTCCCCAAAATAAGACTTGGGAGTGACTCAAGCGCGTCACCACAGCCCAAAAAAATCCCATAACTGTGAAAAACAGATCAACGCTACAATTCCGTTCAACATTGTTCTGTCTTTGCACGTGTGTCCCTCCATTATCTTTCAATATAGAGACTGTATTTAGAAACATGTCTCTAAATTTGCTCTCTGGGTTCTCTCAATAATGTACATCTGAATGTGTGTGTCGTCATGGCAACAAGTGATCCTACAGAGTTCTTATTAGCAAGATAGCATCACGCCGGTCAGTGGAAGACAAACGGAAATTGTGTGACGATGGTGATGGTGCTGAGCCTGACGATTTTTAGGTTCAGTTTGAAGATGAGGCAAGAAAAGCAATCCAACATTGTCGCCTTTTGCAATGTAAATAATGCAGGGCAGCATTGGCTGATGAGTGAATTATTCACAAAGGGAGCGGATCACAATGGAAGACGCCAGAGCACAAGTGGCAGTAAAGATCAGAGCAAAAAAACTACACACACACACACGCACGCATCATGTCTGTCCTGCCAGGCCAAAATTGGGGGGCAATTATCATCTATTCCATGACAATAGTGGATATAAATAGTCTACATGGCCGTGTTTACATGGAAAGGTTTTGCTGATGTAAAAAAGAAAAAAAAATGAGACCATGATAAATGAGGTCAAAACTTTTTACACCACTGGTGTGATCCATAACAACTTGACTAATAAAAAAAACATCTTAAAGGGTAGAGTAAGAAAGAACAAATCTAAGAATAATTCAAACTGACATTAAAAGTACCCTTAACAAACTTGAGATGTTCTCCTGGATTTTCCCCTGACAAAGCAATTTTTTGTGAAAATGACTATTAATCATGATGGAAATAGTTTGCTTATTTACATACAGCACAACAGTACGCAGAGAAAATACACGTTATAAAAACAGATAGGTTTTTTACAATCTTGGCCTCGCATCAAATTAAACCCGTAAATCAGTCAACTAGTGCAGATGCTACATGCTAATTGCTAATGCTGCATGCAATGCCGACTTTTTCATTTGTCCCCATGACGACAAAGACATGATGTGTGCTTGTGTAGTTGTGTTGCTCCGAGCCGTGGCCATTGTGCCTGCTAAATCATCCTTACTGGTTCATCGCCACATTTGCGTGCGCACGCCCGCCCGCCCGCCCGCATGCAGCAAAAGGGCCTGCCTGCCTGCCTGCCTGCCTGCCTGACTAAACGGGCCACGCAATACTCACACTCCAGGTGCTTCTTCTTGGGCGCCATCACTTCGTGCGTTGTAGCCTTACACACGGCTCTGGCCATGTCCGAACCCGTCAGCTGGTACTGGGCCGCAGCGATGCGGTCCGTGAGCGTCTGACCCGACATTTGGACCCCCTTATCTGGAATGCTTAATAAAAAATATAAAAAAAATAAACTCGATCTAGCTGTACAGCAAACGAGCCTGTGACCTTCTCCCTGTATAGATGGAAAAACACCCCCAAGATGATTGATGTTTCATCGAACGGAGCTTTTGATGGAATAAAAAGAGCTTTTGTGGGCTTGAATATACGCGATGTACCCTTTTCAGCACCGTGGACAGCTCAGAAGCCTCTCCGTTACGTAACAAGCCGCTCTTCTCGTCGTTCCAAACAACACGCGCAATCTTTCCTTTTTGGATTGAAATCAACGCTCCATAGATGCGTTATCCACTCCGGGTTATTCTTTCCAATCGTCCAAAAAGTGCGGCGCTTTTCTGCGGCATCGAATGCGCAAAACGTGTGCGCAAAAAAAAAAATGGAGGCGGAGGAGGAGCAAAGAAGCCACGACGGAAATCCCTATGCACCTTCCCTTACGCTCATTTATTTATTCTCTGTCAGTATGGCCCACCCGCCAGAGGGTACTTGGACACGGCTGGGTGACACACGGACCAGCCCGTCTCTTAAAGAGGAGGACACACGAGTGACAAGCCAACAGGCTTATCCATCCGGCCATTTATTATCCGTAGCAATTTTTCCTCACAAAAGATCAATAAATCACCATTACGTGGGTTCCGCACGACTGAATCGACCCTAAACATCAGCGAGATATTGTCAACATACTAGTCCAAAAATGAAGTTACTATCACGTAGGTTTGCACGATTATTGCATTGGCGCAGTGCACGATGAGTATCCCAAAAAAACGATTTGATATTCTTTCATTTTAAAATAGACACCATAATTAAAATACACCTCGATGATATCGTTTGTTGTCTTGAACGAGTAAGGAAAGGTCCAACAGCAGTATGATTGTAATTTTTTTATTTCTACGATTGACCAGCAGATGACGCTATTGAGCATTGTCTGCATGAAAATTTAAGGCACGCCCTGTGTGGTGACTCACACGGAAGTTGAGCCACGTAGCTCACTTACAATCACAATCGGGTCCTTGTAGCTGGAAGACTCCCAATCGAGTCCTTGTTGCTCATAATATTGCAAACAACAAACAGTAAGTCTTATCCAATTCAGTGCAGTGAATTTGCATGTTTGCAGACTCTTGACCGATTTGTTAGCGTCAATTTGGTGTTTCGGTCTGAATGAACTAAGGTCGACAATCTCAGTTGGGCGTATTCATGGAATTTGAACTTTCCTGTATTGTTTTGCTTTTAGTTCCGTCAGTGTCAAAGTACGTTTCAAACCTAACGCCGTTATATTTGTATTCATACAAACAGTCTTTACAGTTGTTTCAACTCATCTACAAATGACTCATTTATCATTTGCCATTCCAAAAGTACTTCCAGATGTTACGCTTCCAATCATTTTAGTCACAGATTAATCCCGTGGGATTTATTGGTCATTGTAAACATTTGTGGACATGTCAATTAATTGAAGATTAATTCATGTTAGGACTGTTTTTTTTGTTTGTTGTTGTTTGGTTTTTATTTGTTTGGTTTGGTTTGACAAAAAAAACATGGCTATATCAATACTGTGCAAGCTGACTGCTGTTTGTTTCAGTGATGGCCCACTTGGAGGAAGTGTCTAAACTGTCTGAGGTGCACCCCAAACCCCCAGGCTTGATCTTGCACTATGGCACTGCTGGCTTCAGGGCCAACGCTAGCCTTCTCGATCACATCATGTTCCGTATGGGTCTTCTGGCCACGCTGCGATCCAGACAGACCAAAGCCGCTATCGGTGTCATGGTCACTGCCTCCCACAACCCCGAGGTGCTCCTCAACACAGTTTTAACGTAGCAACTTCCGCTGTTCTAACTTCTTATGGTCCCGCAGGAAGACAACGGGGTGAAGCTGATTGATCCCATGGGTGAAATGGTGACGCCCGGTTGGGAGGACTACGCCACCCAGCTGGCCAACGCCGAGCAGCAGCTGTTGCTTGCGGTGCTGGAAGACATTGTGGAAAAAGAAGACATCGATAAGAGCCAAAAAGCCTTGGTGTTTGTGGGCAAAGACACCAGGTGCAGTAGAATGGCGGCTCAATTTGGTAGAAGATTAGACATGTTTTAACAGAGGACATAGAATATTTGCCGATGAATATTTATATTAATTTGCTTCAGTGTTTGTTGATTTATATGTTTGTTAATGGAAAAAAAAATTCACAGGAGCAGCAGTGCTAGCCTGTCTCAAGCGGTACTGGACGGCGTGTCCTCATTGGGAGGGTGCAGCAAAGGTTAGCATCGAGCATACGGTCGAGTTTATATATTGGCTGTGAAATCTTAAACCGCTTGCGTCCGTCCGTCTGTCCAATAAGACTACGGCTTGGTGACCACGCCGCAGCTCCACTACATGGTTTGCTGTCACAACACGCAGGGGCGCTACGGCGAGGCCACGGTGGAAGGATACTACACCAAACTCTGCCGGGCGTTTATCGAGCTCACCAAAAATGTAAATCATTTATTTTGTAGTCTGTGCACAGGTAGTCGTTTCAATCAAAATATGGAGTAGCAATTACAAATAAGCAGGTAGATCAAGTCAAAGGTCATCAGCAGTGTCTTTTGTGTAGACACCCAACCGCACGGATGAGCAAAAGCACCTGACGGTGGACGGCGCCAACGCTGTTGGCGCATTGAAGCTGCGCGAGATGGAGCGTCACCTCAAGAGAGAGCTGCGGATTTCCCTTTTCAACGAAGGCCAAGGAAAACCTAACCATCAGTGCGGGGCCGACTTTGTCAAAGTGCAGCAAAAGCTGCCCACAGGTGGGATGCGCCGACTTTTGAATTTGGTGCAATCGTGAGTGGCAAGGAATGTGTCGAAGACATGATGGTCTGTATATTCATTTCTGTTTTATGATGTCTATTTGAAATGTTCCTTTCTGTTTCCGTGGTAGGCGTCAAGGTTCAACGCGGCGAGCGCTGCTGTTCATTTGACGGAGACGCCGACCGCATCGTTTATTACTACTCCGACGACCGCTTCCACTTGCTGGACGGAGACAAGATAGCGACGCTCATCAGCACGTTCCTCAAAGAACTGCTCACGCAGGTATAGAAGGCAACCTGTTTTATTGATTTATTTTTGCAAGTAGTGGACCACTGCTGATAAAAATGTACATTTCACATAGGCCGGCTTAAATTTGAAGATAGCGGTGGTGCAAACGGCATATGCTAACAGCAGCTCCACGCTCTACTTGAAGGACATAATGAAGGTTAGCGCCCACATTATAACGTTCATTGCAAAGGACACGCTAACAAATGCTTTTGCTTTGGTTCAGGTGATTGTGAAGTGCACCAAGACAGGAGTGAAGCATCTCCATCATGCAGCACAAGAATTTGACACCAGCGTTTACTTTGAAGCTAACGGCCACGGGACGGTAAGTGTTCAATTCTAGCTTCCCCATGCTTGCTAACCAAAAGTCTCACTGCCAGGTGTTGTTCAGCCCTGCAGCCGAGGAGAAGATCAAGCAATTGGCTGAGGACGTCAACGCGAATGACACCAGGAAGAGAGCGGCCATTCTTTTGCAGCACACCATCAACGTCACAAATCAGGTACTAAGTCCACCGTAGTCCTCTTGAGTCATGACTGCTGTGTGCTGTTCCTCCCACAGACAGTAGGTGACGCCATTTCTGACATGCTGCTGATCGAGGCCATATTGGCCTTGAAGGGAATGACGGTGCAGCAGTGGGACGCCATCTACACCGACCTGCCCAACAGGCAGCTTAAAGTCAAGGCGAGGCAAACGTGCACGCTTGGTACTTTCTCCTCCATCTGCTTGTCATTGCAAAACCTGTGTGTGCGCGCGCGGCAGGTAGCAAACCGGCGGGTGATCGACACGACAGACGCCGAAAGACGTGCGGTGAGCCCGGCGGGCCTGCAGGACGCCATTGACGCCTCCGTGGCAAAGTATCGACAAGCTCGCGCTTTCGTGAGGCCGTCCGGCACCGAGGACGTGGTCAGGGTTTACGCTGAGGCCGACACTCAGGTGAGGGCAACTTAACCTCTGAGGATTAGATGCGGCTGCTTACATACACCCTTGGTGTGTGTTTGCTTTTTTTTTTTTTAAGGAGAGCGCCGACTCCTTGGCACATGAAGTGAGCCTTGCAGTGTTTCATCTCGCTGGTGGAGTGGGAGATGAACCGAGACCTTTGCACTAGAACAACTCTTGGGATTTTTGCCATTGTTAGCTAACACTCAAAGAACCGAGACCTTTGCACTAGAACAACTCTTGGGATTTTTGCCATTGTTAGCTAACACTCAAACTTGTGTTGTCTCAATGCCAGCCTGTTTACCTTGGTACGGAAACTGCATTTAGTATCTACTAAAACATCAAGCTGACGAAAACTTAAAAATGCAGTTAAAAAAACAAATTGACACCTATTCAGTGATCTGTTATTTAGTAAAATCCTTTAATCGTTGACATACACTTTGTTCAAATAAATGAAAACATGATTATTATTTTTTTTAAAACAACGCGACCCGACCCCGGATAAGCGGATGAAGATGAAGGATGAAAATAATCAGCAGATAAATCAATTACAGTGATCGTTGGCAGTGTTTACAATGTTATCAATGAATCTGTAGCACTGAGTTGCTGTGCAGTGAAGTGTTCTATTGGTCATTATTCTTTTCTTGACTTGAAAATGTTGACTCTACTGTTGTTTACAATCAAATGAAGTAAGCTCATGAAAATGTTGACTCTACTGTTGTTTACAATCAACTGATGAACCATGAAGTGATTTTTTTTAATACTAGGACAAGTTTGACTATTTGGGTTAAAACAATTAGACTTTCTGGTGGTACTTTGCTGCACAAACAAATATGTAATTATTGTGACTCAATCTAAACAATAAACTAAGTGATTACTTGGTGTTCATTGTACAAACATACATACATACCATAGATCTATGGTTGAGCCTTCCATACATACATACATACATTATATATATATATATATATAGAGCCATGATAGATCTATGGTTGAGCCTTCCATACATACATACATACATACATATATATATATATATATATATATATATATAGAGCCATGATAGATCTATGTTTGAGCTATCCATGATAGATCTATGTTTGAGCTATCCATGATAGATCTATGTTTGAGCTATCCATGATAGATCTATGTTTGAGCTATCCATGATAGATCTATGTTTGAGCTATCCATGATTGAGCTAGGATTGAGCTATCCATGATAAATATATGACTGAGCTATCCTTGATAGATCTATGATTGAGCTATCCATGATACATCTATAATTAATCTATCCATGATTAAAGTCAAAGTCAGCTGTATGGTCTGGGATTGTTCATTTAGTCCAATTATTTATGTTTGAAAACAGTACATCATTATTGTGACATGTTTAATCAGGCATTCTCCTACCATCCACTCAAAACTTCTTACATACAACCCACGCCGCTATTAAAAATTGAACTGCCAACTGTGGTTGCTAGTTTTACATTTTCCTTTTTAAACGTTGAAAGGATCAATAAATGAATCAATAATTGTGAATTGTTTGATGGTGTTTTCTTTGCAAAATCGCCTGTACCCCATTTTCGCAGAACAGACCAATCACAATCTCAAACGTCACAGTACGTCCAGCCAATCATATGTCGTGATGTCATCAAAATGGTAAGAAGGACCCCGAACGGTCTAAACTAGTGATGTGCATTCCAGTTCTTTTAAGTGAACTGAATCTTTAGAATCGGTTCAATCAAAAGATTCGTTCAAACGAATCGTTCAACAAATCGTCCCCACACACACAGTGATCCTTTTTTTTTTTAAATCACATAATCAAAAATCATGAGAAGTGCCACACCCGCCTTCACCCCCCCTGATTGGCTGTTTGATCTGTGACGTCACTCGGACGCTTTATTAGGTACGCCGCCATTTTCAGGTGTACCTAATGACAGGCCACTTCATTAGGGAAAAATCAGTGTCAAAGTTTAAATGAAAGTGAAAAGTGCCCCACCCAAACAACCCCCCACTTTCTGATTGGCTGGTTGATCTGTGACGTCATTCGGACACCTTATTAGGTACGCCGCCATTTTCAGGTGTACCTAATGACAGGCCACTTCATTAGGGAAAAATCAATGTCAAAGTTTAAATGAAAGTGAAAAGTGCCACACCCAAACAACCCCCCACTTTCTGATTGGCTGGTTGATCTGTGACGTCATTCGGACACCTTATTAGGTACGCCGCCATTTTCAGGTGTACCTAATGACAGGCCACTTCATTAGGGAAAAATCAATGTCAAAGTTTAAATGAAAGTGAAAAGTGCCACACCCAAACAACCCCCCACTTTCTGATTGGCTGGTTGATCTGTGACGTCATTCGGACACCTTATTAGGTACGCCGCCACTTTCAGGTGTACCTAATGACAGGCCACTTCATTAGGGAAAAATCAATGTCAAAGTTTAAATGAAAGTGAAAAGTGCCACACCCAAACAACCCCCCACTTTCTGATTGGCTGGTTGATCTGTGACGTCATTCGGACACCTTATTAGGTACGCCGCCATTTTCAGGTGTACCTAATGACAGGCCACTTCATTAGGGAAAAATCATGGTCAAAGTTTAAATGAAAGTGAAAAGTGCCACACCCAAACAACCCCCCACTTTCTGATTGGCTGGTTGATCTGTGACGTCATTCGGACACCTTATTAGGTACGCCGCCATTTTCAGGTGTACCTAATGACAGGCCACTTCATTAGGGAAAAATCATGGTCAAAGTTTAAATGAAAGTGAAAAGTGCCACACCCAAACAACCCCCCACTTTCTGATTGGCTGGTTGATCTGTGACGTCATTCGGACACCTTATTAGGTACGCCGCCATTTTCAGGTGTACCTAATGACAGGCCACTTCATTAGGGAAAAATCAATGTCAAAGTTTAAATGAAAGTGAAAAGTGCCACACCCAAACAACCCCCCACTTTCTGATTGGCTGGTTGATCTGTGACGTCATTCGGACACCTTATTAGGTACGCCGCCATTTTCAGGTGTACCTAATGACAGGCCACTTCATTAGGGAAAAATCAATGTCAAAGTTTAAATGAAAGTGAAAAGTGCCACACCCAAACAACCCCCCACTTTCTGATTGGCTGGTTGATCTGTGACGTCATTCGGACACCTTATTAGGTACGCCGCCATTTTCAGGTGTACCTAATGACAGGCCACTTCATTAGGGAAAAATCAATGTCAAAGTTTAAATGAAAGTGAAAAGTGCCACACCCAAACAACCCCCCACTTTCTGATTGGCTGGTTGATCTGTGACGTCATTCGGACACCTTATTAGGTACGCCGCCATTTTCAGGTGTACCTAATGACAGGCCACTTCATTAGGGAAAAATCATGGTCAAAGTTTAAATGAAAGTGAAAAGTGCCACACCCAAACAACCCCCCACTTTCTGATTGGCTGGTTGATCTGTGACGTCATTCGGACACCTTATTAGGTACGCCGCCATTTTCAGGTGTACCTAATGACAGGCCACTTCATTAGGGAAAAATCATGGTCAAAGTTTAAATGAAAGTGAAAAGTGCCACACCCAAACAACCCCCCACTTTCTGATTGGCTGGTTGATCTGTGACGTCATTCGGACACCTTATTAGGTACGCCGCCATTTTCAGGTGTACCTAATGACAGGCCACTTCATTAGGGAAAAATCAATGTCAAAGTTTAAATGAAAGTGAAAAGTGCCACACCCAAACAACCCCCCACTTTCTGATTGGCTGGTTGATCTGTGACGTCATTCGGACACCTTATTAGGTACGCCGCCATTTTCAGGTGTACCTAATGACAGGCCACTTCATTAGGGAAAAATCAATGTCAAAGTTTAAATGAAAGTGAAAAGTGCCACACCCAAACAACCCCCCACTTTCTGATTGGCTGGTTGATCTGTGACGTCATTCGGACACCTTATTAGGTACGCCGCCATTTTCAGGTGTACCTAATGACAGGCCACTTCATTAGGGAAAAATCATGGTCAAAGTTTAAATGAAAGTGAAAAGTGCCACACCCAAACAACCCCCCACTTTCTGATTGGCTGGTTGATCTGTGACGTCATTCGGACACCTTATTAGGTACGCCGCCATTTTCAGGTGTACCTAATGACAGGCCACTTCATTAGGGAAAAATCAGTGTCAAAGTTTAAATGAAAGTGAAAAGTGCCACACCCAAACAACCCCCCACTTTCTGATTGGCTGGTTGATCTGTGACGTCATTCGGACACCTTATTAGGTACGCCGCCATTTTCAGGTGTACCTAATGACAGGCCACTTCATTAGGGAAAAATCAATGTCAAAGTTTAAATGAAAGTGAAAAGTGCCACACCCAAACAACCCCCCACTTTCTGATTGGCTGGTTGATCTGTGACGTCATTCGGACACCTTATTAGGTACGCCGCCATTTTCAGGTGTACCTAATGACAGGCCACTTCATTAGGGAAAAATCAATGTCAAAGTTTAAATGAAAGTGAAAAGTGCCACACCCAAACAACCCCCCACTTTCTGATTGGCTGGTTGATCTGTGACGTCATTCGGACACCTTATTAGGTACGCCGCCATTTTCAGGTGTACCTAATGACAGGCCACTTCATTAGGGAAAAATCAATGTCAAAGTTTAAATGAAAGTGAAAAGTGCCACACCCAAACAACCCCCCACTTTCTGATTGGCTGGTTGATCTGTGACGTCATTCGGACACCTTATTAGGTACGCCGCCATTTTCAGGTGTACCTAATGACAGGCCACTTCATTAGGGAAAAATCAATGTCAAAGTTTAAATGAAAGTGAAAAGTGCCACACCCAAACAACCCCCCACTTTCTGATTGGCTGGTTGATCTGTGACGTCATTCGGACACCTTATTAGGTACGCCGCCATTTTCAGGTGTACCTAATGACAGGCCACTTCATTAGGGAAAAATCAATGTCAAAGTTTAAATGAAAGTGAAAAGTGCCACACCCAAACAACCCCCCACTTTCTGATTGGCTGGTTGATCTGTGACGTCATTCGGACACCTTATTAGGTACGCCGCCATTTTCAGGTGTACCTAATGACAGGCCACTTCATTAGGGAAAAATCATGGTCAAAGTTTAAATGAAAGTGAAAAGTGCCACACCCAAACAACCCCCCACTTTCTGATTGGCTGGTTGATCTGTGACGTCATTCGGACACCTTATTAGGTACGCCGCCATTTTCAGGTGTACCTAATGACAGGCCACTTCATTAGGGAAAAATCATGGTCAAAGTTTAAATGAAAGTGAAAAGTGCCACACCCAAACAACCCCCCACTTTCTGATTGGCTGGTTGATCTGTGACGTCATTCGGACACCTTATTAGGTACGCCGCCATTTTCAGGTGTACCTAATGACAGGCCACTTCATTAGGGAAAAATCAATGTCAAAGTTTAAATGAAAGTGAAAAGTGCCACACCCAAACAACCCCCCACTTTCTGATTGGCTGGTTGATCTGTGACGTCATTCGGACACCTTATTAGGTACGCCGCCATTTTCAGGTGTACCTAATGACAGGCCACTTCATTAGGGAAAAATCAATGTCAAAGTTTAAATGAAAGTGAAAAGTGCCACACCCAAACAACCCCCCACTTTCTGATTGGCTGGTTGATCTGTGACGTCATTCGGACACCTTATTAGGTACGCCGCCATTTTCAGGTGTACCTAATGACAGGCCACTTCATTAGGGAAAAATCATGGTCAAAGTTTAAATGAAAGTGAAAAGTGCCACACCCAAACAACCCCCCACTTTCTGATTGGCTGGTTGATCTGTGACGTCATTCGGACACCTTATTAGGTACGCCGCCATTTTCAGGTGTACCTAATGACAGGCCACTTCATTAGGGAAAAATCATGGTCAAAGTTTAAATGAAAGTGAAAAGTGCCACACCCAAACAACCCCCCACTTTCTGATTGGCTGGTTGATCTGTGACGTCATTCGGACACCTTATTAGGTACGCCGCCATTTTCAGGTGTACCTAATGACAGGCCACTTCATTAGGGAAAAATCAATGTCAAAGTTTAAATGAAAGTGAAAAGTGCCACACCCAAACAACCCCCCACTTTCTGATTGGCTGGTTGATCTGTGACGTCATTCGGACACCTTATTAGGTACGCCGCCATTTTCAGGTGTACCTAATGACAGGCCACTTCATTAGGGAAAAATCAATGTCAAAGTTTAAATGAAAGTGAAAAGTGCCACACCCAAACAACCCCCCACTTTCTGATTGGCTGGTTGATCTGTGACGTCATTCGGACACCTTATTAGGTACGCCGCCATTTTCAGGTGTACCTAATGACAGGCCACTTCATTAGGGAAAAATCATGGTCAAAGTTTAAATAAAAGTGAAAAGTGCCACACCCAAACAACCCCCCACTTTCTGATTGGCTGGTTGATCTGTGACGTCATTCGGACACCTTATTAGGTACGCCGCCATTTTCAGGTGTACCTAATGACAGGCCACTTCATTAGGGAAAAATCAGTGTCAAAGTTTAAATGAAAGTGAAAAGTGCCACACCCAAACAACCCCCCACTTTCTGATTGGCTGGTTGATCTGTGACGTCATTCGGACACCTTATTAGGTACGCCGCCATTTTCAGGTGTACCTAATGACAGGCCACTTCATTAGGGAAAAATCAATGTCAAAGTTTAAATGAAAGTGAAAAGTGCCACACCCAAACAACCCCCCACTTTCTGATTGGCTGGTTGATCTGTGACGTCATTCGGACACCTTATTAGGTACGCCGCCATTTTCAGGTGTACCTAATGACAGGCCACTTCATTAGGGAAAAATCAATGTCAAAGTTTAAATGAAAGTGAAAAGTGCCACACCCAAACAACCCCCCACTTTCTGATTGGCTGGTTGATCTGTGACGTCATTCGGACACCTTATTAGGTACGCCGCCATTTTCAGGTGTACCTAATGACAGGCCACTTCATTAGGGAAAAATCATGGTCAAAGTTTAAATAAAAGTGAAAAGTGCCACACCCAAACAACCCCCCACTTTCTGATTGGCTGGTTGATCTGTGACGTCATTCGGACACCTTATTAGGTACGCCGCCATTTTCAGGTGTACCTAATGACAGGCCACTTCATTAGGGAAAAATCAGTGTCAAAGTTTAAATGAAAGTGAAAAGTGCCACACCCAAACAACCCCCCACTTTCTGATTGGCTGGTTGATCTGTGACGTCATTCGGACACCTTATTAGGTACGCCGCCATTTTCAGGTGTACCTAATGACAGGCCACTTCATTAGGGAAAAATCAATGTCAAAGTTTAAATGAAAGTGAAAAGTGCCACACCCAAACAACCCCCCACTTTCTGATTGGCTGGTTGATCTGTGACGTCATTCGGACACCTTATTAGGTACGCCGCCATTTTCAGGTGTACCTAATGACAGGCCACTTCATTAGGGAAAAATCAATGTCAAAGTTTAAATGAAAGTGAAAAGTGCCACACCCAAACAACCCCCCACTTTCTGATTGGCTGGTTGATCTGTGACGTCATTCGGACACCTTATTAGGTACGCCGCCATTTTCAGGTGTACCTAATGACAGGCCACTTCATTAGGGAAAAATCAATGTCAAAGTTTAAATGAAAGTGAAAAGTGCCACACCCAAACAACCCCCCACTTTCTGATTGGCTGGTTGATCTGTGACGTCATTCGGACACCTTATTAGGTACGCCGCCATTTTCAGGTGTACCTAATGACAGGCCACTTCATTAGGGAAAAATCAATGTCAAAGTTTAAATGAAAGTGAAAAGTGCCACACCCAAACAACCCCCCACTTTCTGATTGGCTGGTTGATCTGTGACGTCATTCGGACACCTTATTAGGTACGCCGCCATTTTCAGGTGTACCTAATGACAGGCCACTTCATTAGGGAAAAATCAATGTCAAAGTTTAAATGAAAGTGAAAAGTGCCACACCCAAACAACCCCCCACTTTCTGATTGGCTGGTTGATCTGTGACGTCATTCGGACACCTTATTAGGTACGCCGCCATTTTCAGGTGTACCTAATGACAGGCCACTTCATTAGGGAAAAATCATGGTCAAAGTTTAAATGAAAGTGAAAAGTGCCACACCCAAACAACCCCCCACTTTCTGATTGGCTGGTTGATCTGTGACGTCATTCGGACACCTTATTAGGTACGCCGCCATTTTCAGGTGTACCTAATGACAGGCCACTTCATTAGGGAAAAATCATGGTCAAAGTTTAAATGAAAGTGAAAAGTGCCACACCCAAACAACCCCCCACTTTCTGATTGGCTGGTTGATCTGTGACGTCATTCGGACACCTTATTAGGTACGCCGCCATTTTCAGGTGTACCTAATGACAGGCCACTTCATTAGGGAAAAATCAATGTCAAAGTTTAAATGAAAGTGAAAAGTGCCACACCCAAACAACCCCCCACTTTCTGATTGGCTGGTTGATCTGTGACGTCATTCGGACACCTTATTAGGTACGCCGCCATTTTCAGGTGTACCTAATGACAGGCCACTTCATTAGGGAAAAATCAATGTCAAAGTTTAAATGAAAGTGAAAAGTGCCACACCCAAACAACCCCCCACTTTCTGATTGGCTGGTTGATCTGTGACGTCATTCGGACACCTTATTAGGTACGCCGCCATTTTCAGGTGTACCTAATGACAGGCCACTTCATTAGGGAAAAATCATGGTCAAAGTTTAAATAAAAGTGAAAAGTGCCACACCCAAACAACCCCCCACTTTCTGATTGGCTGGTTGATCTGTGACGTCATTCGGACACCTTATTAGGTACGCCGCCATTTTCAGGTGTACCTAATGACAGGCCACTTCATTAGGGAAAAATCATGGTCAAAGTTTAAATGAAAGTGAAAAGTGCCACACCCAAACAACCCCCCACTTTCTGATTGGCTGGTTGATCTGTGACGTCATTCGGACACCTTATTAGGTACGCCGCCATTTTCAGGTGTACCTAATGACAGGCCACTTCATTAGGGAAAAATCAATGTCAAAGTTTAAATGAAAGTGAAAAGTGCCACACCCAAACAACCCCCCACTTTCTGATTGGCTGGTTGATCTGTGACGTCATTCGGACACCTTATTAGGTACGCCGCCATTTTCAGGTGTACCTAATGACAGGCCACTTCATTAGGGAAAAATCAATGTCAAAGTTTAAATGAAAGTGAAAAGTGCCACACCCAAACAACCCCCCACTTTCTGATTGGCTGGTTGATCTGTGACGTCATTCGGACACCTTATTAGGTACGCCGCCATTTTCAGGTGTACCTAATGACAGGCCACTTCATTAGGGAAAAATCAATGTCAAAGTTTAAATGAAAGTGAAAAGTGCCACACCCAAACAACCCCCCACTTTCTGATTGGCTGGTTGATCTGTGACGTCATTCGGACACCTTATTAGGTACGCCGCCATTTTCAGGTGTACCTAATGACAGGCCACTTCATTAGGGAAAAATCAATGTCAAAGTTTAAATGAAAGTGAAAAGTGCCACACCCAAACAACCCCCCACTTTCTGATTGGCTGGTTGATCTGTGACGTCATTCGGACACCTTATTAGGTACGCCGCCATTTTCAGGTGTACCTAATGACAGGCCACTTCATTAGGGAAAAATCATGGTCAAAGTTTAAATGAAAGTGAAAAGTGCCACACCCAAACAACCCCCCACTTTCTGATTGGCTGGTTGATCTGTGACGTCATTCGGACACCTTATTAGGTACGCCGCCATTTTCAGGTGTACCTAATGACAGGCCACTTCATTAGGGAAAAATCAATGTCAAAGTTTAAATGAAAGTGAAAAGTGCCACACCCAAACAACCCCCCACTTTCTGATTGGCTGGTTGATCTGTGACGTCATTCGGACACCTTATTAGGTACGCCGCCATTTTCAGGTGTACCTAATGACAGGCCACTTCATTAGGGAAAAATCATGGTCAAAGTTTAAATGAAAGTGAAAAGTGCCACACCCAAACAACCCCCCACTTTCTGATTGGCTGGTTGATCTGTGACGTCATTCGGACACCTTATTAGGTACGCCGCCATTTTCAGGTGTACCTAATGACAGGCCACTTCATTAGGGAAAAATCAATGTCAAAGTTTAAATGAAAGTGAAAAGTGCCACACCCAAACAACCCCCCACTTTCTGATTGGCTGGTTGATCTGTGACGTCATTCGGACACCTTATTAGGTACGCCGCCATTTTCAGGTGTACCTAATGACAGGCCACTTCATTAGGGAAAAATCAATGTCAAAGTTTAAATGAAAGTGAAAAGTGCCACACCCAAACAACCCCCCACTTTCTGATTGGCTGGTTGATCTGTGACGTCATTCGGACACCTTATTAGGTACGCCGCCATTTTCAGGTGTACCTAATGACAGGCCACTTCATTAGGGAAAAATCAATGTCAAAGTTTAAATGAAAGTGAAAAGTGCCACACCCAAACAACCCCCCACTTTCTGATTGGCTGGTTGATCTGTGACGTCATTCGGACACCTTATTAGGTACGCCGCCATTTTCAGGTGTACCTAATGACAGGCCACTTCATTAGGGAAAAATCATGGTCAAAGTTTAAATGAAAGTGAAAAGTGCCACACCCAAACAACCCCCCACTTTCTGATTGGCTGGTTGATCTGTGACGTCATTCGGACACCTTATTAGGTACACCGCCATTTTCAGGTGTCAATTTTTCCTTTTCGACCAGACGTCCTTTATGTTTTATACACTAGCTGATAAAAAAGCCGAATTTCCCCAGCAAAATGGCAGAATGGTTTGGAACGTTACGCGGTGACCGGAAGAACATAGTTCGAACCCCACACGAAGCAGACTTTGAGCTAAAGTTTACATAGTGTAAGACTGCGGTTCATGCTTTATGAAGCGGTTCATGTAAAGACGCCAAGCTACCGCAAGATGGCAATGCCCCCATTCACTCCTATGTAACCCAGCGTAAAATGAACATGTCCATTTTTCCGACCAGACGTCCTCTATGTACAATACACTACCTAATAAAAAAGCCGAATTTCAGAATGGTTTATAACTTGACCCGATGTTCGAGAGAGAGTGGTTCGAGCGTGTTTGTGTTGTGTTGTTAGCGCCGTGGTTTGCACACGCATCAAGTGCGAAAAAACCCAGTAGTGGCTTAGCGATCGACGTATTGGCCACCCCTGCTCTACACCAATGAATGATCTGTCAATAATTGGTAGATTAGCAGTACCTATTTTTGAGCAAGTTGACACTTACCGTCTACTACCCAAAAAGAAAAAAAGCTTCACTGGCATAGTGGTAGAGTGGTATTTAACTTTGCCCGGTGCTTGCGAGACCATGGTTCGAGCCCCACATGAAGCAGACTTTGATCTAAAGTTTGAGTAGTGGCAGACTCGAATTCTCCCGCGCATAAGGTAAAAGCTTTGTCCACTTCACCGTTGAGTCTTCGAAAGTGCAAGCATGATTTAGTAATTTTATCTACCAGTTAAAATATATACTATAAATATATAACAAAACTCCAAACGTTTCATTGCAAAAATGGCTGTGTGGTTAAAGACTTGATTTAGTGTCCAGCAGCCTCGGGTTCAAGACTTAACTTTGCAGCTTTTGCCAATGAAATAGAGGGACACATAAGATTCAAACTCGCTTCTCCCAAACTCAAGGAACATGGCATAACCATTCGAGTCCCAATAACCGATGTCAAATGTTTGTAATTGAAGGTTACTCTGCACTTTTCCTGAAGATGGCTTCATGATTTTCGATAATAGAAAAAAATCTTCAATCGTCAATCGGCGGACAATGGTCGAGGGGATAACACCATTGACTCCGAAGATTGAAGTGCTGGTTCGAGCTCCGGATGCTCCAATTCGGTGGTGTTTTTCCCGCTTTGTTAAATGCCTATTTTTTTCCCTCCTCCCCTTCTGATGACGTCATCACAAAAAGACTATAAAAGGCGTCAGAACGCGACGCGCGTTCTCACTCTCTCCTCTGACAGCGAGCCAGCGCCACGCTTCTCTGGTCCACCTGCTGCACGACAGCGGTTAAAAGTGACAAGGTAGGTGATCAATATTTGTTAACCTTTTCACACTAACTGCTTTTGCTCTCTTTCAGTTAACTTGCACTTTGGGCGAGCGTGCTTCCATCTTGCAAGCTAAAAAGTTTGCAGAAGCTAGCGTTAGCAGTTAACATCTTCGACAACCACCAAAACGCATTTGTTTGGCGTGCAACCAAACAATTGACGGTGGGTAAGTACATCTACATTTTGAAAACTCATGCACGCACGCACCGTGTGGAAAGAGCACTAACACTATTTCTGCACAAACATTTAGAAACTGGACGACAGCGCCGTTTGGCCGAAGGTAAGTAGACAAAGCAGCGTTTGCATAAATCCACCAGAGAATGACTGAAACATGTATTTCGAGGCATTCGTGTTAATTTTCTGCTTTGTCTGCAGGTGCCAATCGTCAAAGTCATGGCCGACGGACTTTCTGTGAGTTTTAAAGTCAATCGACTGCTTCTAATTGCCTTCTCATTTCTGTCCACAGGCCTGCATCTGGAACAGAGAGCAGATTGACTGCAAAAATATTTTTAATAGCAAGCAATCATATCAAATTGACCAAAGCAAACATTTGTTCTTTTGTCTGCAGGGTCCAAGATGGCCGCCTTGCAGTCCTCGCATTGCTTCATGAGACACTTGCAGGTAGGTCTACTCTTGCTCAAGCCAATTAGCTCGTTAGGCTGAAAATGTAAAAGCAGAATGGTTGTAACGTTACCTTGTCTTTCAGACCAGCAAGCTGTGGTTGGAGACGTCCATTTGGCGCTGCCCTCATCCCTCACTGGTGAAACACACACGCGTCCAAATGTTTGACACGTGTCAATTAGTATGTTCTTCTCTCTATTGTCCACTAGGTGGTGATAAAGGACCACGTTTCTGCAGCATGGATCTAAAAAAGGTTTTGAATCTGTGGCTTAATCCACCTCTTGTCCCACAGGTGCTATTAACTACAAACTTGGCATTGTTAAAAAGCACTTACCTGCTTTTTTGTTTTTTATGCTTCCCTATTCCTGCAGAGCACTTTCCAGTAATGAGTTGGAAAATCTGCGACCTGTTGGCCAATGGAACCAGCTTTCCAAAACCATGCTGAGGTTCCTCAAAGCAGCCTTCATTTTCAGAATTGACTCTCTAAATGTACAAAATGGCAGCTTGATGTCTCCCTCGTTTGTGTTGTGTGCAGGTGTCTACCCTGGAGTTTCAACATTTCCCGAACTCTGCCTGTGCACCAGCGACTGGCTGCTTCCAATCTACAGTTAAGAATAACACCAATAAACTGAAATGGAGATGTGTCAATGTTCCATTTTCTTTCCAGGCAGAGGTGGGAAATCCTGGTCCAGCAAGTGAAAAGCCTGTAAGCTCCTTCACCTGGATCTGTGCTGCCTGAAGAGCCATCTGCTGGTGAGAGAAGGAAAGTAAATGACATGTTTCTAAATTTGAATAACTGCTTTGTGTCCAGTGTGACGCAGCATCAAGTACTTGCTCATAGTGGAAGCTAAGAACCAGAGCAAAGCAGCATACTAGCAGCACCTTGGTTTCCTTGTTACTTACTCTGCTCTAAGGTAACCTGAGAAGTGAGGCACTTTAAATGCTCCTCATTGCACAATTCTATCTTTATTCCAATATTTTTTTCCTATTTTTTGACAGGCAAGGAACAAAATCGACTGCGTAGGGCATTCAACTTCCTGGTCATGCAGCTTGCAATACTCTGCCATAAACAAATTTACTTGCGCACTGGTATGTTAAATGTCAAAACATTTTCTGCACAAAATGTTGACTTGGCTTTTTTACTTACCAATCTTTGTCTCAGGTCCAGGCATGGAGTAACACTCGTCCCACTGGCCGAACACTTGTCTCTCTGGCTGACCACTTCAACGCTCGTCTCTCTGGCTGACTACTTCACCACTCGGCAACGAGCAGACTGCCATCTAACTTGTTACTTTGTTGTGATTGAATGTTTACTCTGCAAAAGAAATAAAGCTGTATTACAAATAACACAGATTCTTCATTTTCAAACAAAACTTTCTTTCCAATAATTCCCCCCCCACCCAAAACTTTTATGAATTTTTTTTTTACAGAATATTTTCTGGCGAAATTTTTTAGAACTGGGGCGGGATCAACGCTGGAATACTGCCTTATGATTGGCTGAGAGCTCTAAAAGTGGGTGGAGCAATGAGAATGCAAAGCTGTGATTGGTTGCTAAGTGGGCGTGAATATGCAAATGAGGTGCTCCATGATTGGTTCGATTCCGAATGGGCGTGGTCTCATTAAAATGGAGCAATCTGATTGGTCAGACGTGCAAAATGGAGCATTTTGATTGGCTGCCCAAAAGTGGGCGTGGCTATGCAAATTTGTGGCGAGCTGTGATTGGCCAGGCTGAATTTGGGTGAAGGTAGGAGACGGGGAAAGTGGCACTTAGGTTTTGGAAGGCTCTTTTCAGCTTTGAGTTGAGTGTTTGCCTTCAGCAACTGAACAGAACCAAGTGTTTGACTGGAATTGTACAATTGCATCACTTTGACTCATGTGGAAACAGACAGAGAGAAGCAGCAAAGACTTGGCTCTGTTGCAGTGACGCTCACCTCAAGGCTGAAAACATAGTAGTGGACACTTAGGTTTTCAAACAGTACTTTGCCAATGCACTGACCACCAAGCATGAAAGACTTCAAATGAGCAAATTTGCTCTTAAATCACAAAGACTTGCATTCCACTTGAACAATTTATTGAATACAAAAGCAGTTTGAAAAGGCCCTGCCTGCCTGCATGGAAGCAGATGAAGTGCTTGATGAGCTCAGGTATGAGCTCACTTCTTATGGCAGGCACGAGAGGGAAGGTGAGCACATGCAAACAGTGCAAACCTAAGTGCCAGGTACTGCACAGTTACCACCACCACCACTCACTTTTGGACATGTTTTTCCATGACACTGAGTTAGTTAAATATATGTTTCTGACTAACTTGGTTTGCATCAATGTCATGAAAAAACACATCCAGACGAGTGTGATGATGATGAGATTGTGCAGTACCTGGCACTTAGATGTCAGCTGCTTGCATGTGCTCACCTTCTCCCTGGTGTGCCATGACAAGATGACATCGCACATCAGCTCCTCAAGCACATAACACTACCAACTAACTAACACCATTTATTTCTTTTTTTTTTTTAGATTCAAGTCATCATTTTAGAAGAACAAAGTGGTACTCTTTCACTTTTCATGTGTGCCAACTATGATCAAAAATAGACTTTTTCAGTTCAAATGCAAGAACATTTTTCAAAACTATACTTCTTACATTAACTTTAACCATTGTAAAGTCATTCTTTTGTTTCTTTTCACTGTGGCCAGAATACTCATCAGGACATTATTCATTTGGGAAATGACCAATTCAAATGTTTTTTGATAACATTTTGGAATATTTGAAGTCATATACGACACGACCTTCTACATTTAAGACTAGGCGGCAAACAAAATGGGGAGGTACCTACCTTTCGAGATATGCAGATAGACGACAAGCAGCCGACGTGGAGCCTCCAGTCTGGAGGTTTGGACGTGGAAAAACAGAGAAAAACAACGTTCAAGTCAAACGCTGATTGATTGACAGCCGAGTGAGTGCTACTTGTGGCTGTGCTAGCTAACGCTCCACCTCTTGTTTCACGAGAGCCAGCGAGTTTCCACTGACCTAACGACTAACAAATATTCTCCTTTCATGTCATTGTTTACATGAACGCATTTACATACGTACAGCAAATCGAGAGCTTGGAAAAAGTTGAAATTAGTCACTCGAAAGCCCAATTGGTAACAACCTGAAGAGCTAGCTGCTCGCTGAAGCGGAAGTGTACGGTAGCCGAGAAAGCTCAATTCAAGTCATACAAAAGCGCCTCTTTGGCAACTTGCACTAAAGAGACTCCCACATCATGCATACAACACGAGTTCGGATCATGAAGTAAACACGCATAAAACATGCTCAAAAACTAGTCCAGCCTTGTCAAAAAAAAATAATATTCTGTCATATAGTCTGAGTTCTCGTCCAAATTTATGACCGAGTTGTGATGAGCAAACGGAGATCTGCTCATCATTGTTTACGTGAATGTAACATTTACCTCCCTCCGGACAGCGCACGGCGTTCGCGAACGGGAAAGTCAGGATTCGTTCCCTCACTGATCCGTTCTCAAATCAGTGAGGGAACGAATCCTGACTTTCACTCTCGTTCACTGAAAAGATACGTCCTTTTGAACGAATCGTTCACTCACGAGCCAACACCAGTCTGAACACCCGAGTAGATGTACCTACGCCGGCGTCCAATTCTTTACAGTAAACAAACGTAAATTTAAAGTATTCTCTTCTACCTCGTCTCATCCTCAATGGCTGGAAACTTTTGGCAAAGTTCTCATTAGTAAGTTTGAAACAATAAGATGAACACGATACGTTTTTATCGCCATAGCCAGTGTCTTTTTATCGGGGCCTAGCATTAGCCGCGCGGAAGCTAACCACCAGTTGTGCTCAGTATCAACTGGAGGAAAACAAGGTTCCTTGGTTGATTCTGAACACAGCCGTATACCTAGTAATAAAAGTGTTAGATATTATCTCAGGTGTTTATTATTACGTCCCTTCTCGATTACAAACCATGGTTTAATTTCAAGTGGCCGATAAGCCACCGATATACTATAGTTGGCGATGTGAAAATCCCACTCTGGTGATTATGGAGTAGGAAGGAATGAGTGAAAGATTAGGAAGTGGCTGAAATGAGCAATTTTGTCTTGGCAAAGTCTGCAGTGGGTGCTGGACAAGCAGGACCTCATGAAGGAACGACAGAAGGACCTCAAGTTCCTCTCTGAGGAAGAATACTGGAAGCTGCAGATCTTCTTTGCCAACGGTGTTTACCTTCCGTCATACTCCACAAACGCAACAGTGCATAAACAAGCCAATCAATTTCACATCCAAAAGCAAACTAAATTCGTAATATTTTAAAGTGTATTTGCTATTATGGCCTTAGTTAGTTTCCGTTATGTTTTAAAGTTTGGAGTTATTTTATCATTTGAAATTCAATATTTCAGAATTTTAAATATTTTCTTTTTTGGGACACACAGCTCTACCATTGAGTTTAAGTTTTATACGAGAAACAATGTTACAAATAAAATATGTAATATTTATGGAGTTCTCCAAATTAATTTCAAATCTTGAGTCGTTGTTCTCTTGTTAGTCATTCAGGCTTTGGGAGAACACTTGAAGCTGAGGCAACAGGTTATCGCCACTGCTACTGTCTACTTCAAACGTTTCTATGCAAGGTACGCCCCGAAATAATCCTGCTCGAAGAACCAAACCTGGTGACCAATTTGTGTAAACTTGCAGTTCTTTCCCTCTCCACAGATATTCTCTGAAAAGTATCGACCCAGTTCTCATGGCTCCTACCTGTGTTTTCTTAGCTTCCAAGGTGGAGGTACGGACACCTTCAGCATCATAATATCAAGTCCTCACTGAAAAGAAAAATAAGAAAGACAATGAATGAATATAGCTACAGTGGTACAATGTTTTTTTTTGTATTTTGTAAAATGTAAACCGAATCTGTTTTTGTTTTTTT
>NW_028232639.1:17500-24567 GCF_054491065.1 Syngnathus leptorhynchus | reverse complement strand
AGCCAATTGTGGCGAAAAAGTGGCAAAGTGCCCACGGCTCTGCGGGCTCGTGCATCCGACCCGCGCCGGTTCTGCAGCCGGCCTAGAATGACGAAAAATAACGGTCTCCTCCTGGAGCTCACAGCCAACTTGGCAAAAAGTTTCTAAGTGCCCACGGCCCTGCCGAGCTTTGGCGTCCGCCCAGCGCCGGTTCCGCAGTCGGCCTCGAATGACGAAAAATAACGGTCTCCTCCTGGAGCTCACAGCCAACTTGGCAAAAAGTTTCTAAGTGCCCACGGCCCTGCCGAGCTTTGGCGTCCGCTCAGCGCCGGTTCCGCAGTCGGCCTCGAATGACGAAAAATAACGGTCTCCTCCTGGAGCTCACAGCCAACTTGGCAAAAAGTTTCTAAGTGCCCACGGCCCTGCCGAGCTTTGGCGTCCGCCCAGCGCCGGTTCCGCAGTCGGCCTCGAATGACGAAAAATAACGGTCTCCTCCTGGAGCTCACAGCCAACTTGGCAAAAAGTTTCTAAGTGCCCACGGCCCTGCCGAGCTTTGGCGTCCGCTCAGCGCCGGTTCCGCAGTCGGCCTCGAATGACGAAAAATAACGGTCTCCTCCTGGAGCTCACAGCCAACTTGGCAAAAAGTTTCTAAGTGCCCACGGCCCTGCCGAGCTTTGGCGTCCGCCCAGCGCCGGTTCCGCAGTCGGCCTCGAATGACGAAAAATAACGGTCTCCTCCTGGAGCTCACAGCCAACTTGGCAAAAAGTTTCTAAGTGCCCACGGCCCTGCCGAGCTTTGGCGTCCGCCCAGCGCCGGTTCCGCAGTCGGCCTCGAATGACGAAAAATAACGGTCTCCTCCTGGAGCTCACAGCCAACTTGGCAAAAAGTTTCTAAGTGCCCACGGCCCTGCCGAGCTTTGGCGTCCGCTCAGCGCCGGTTCCGCAGTCGGCCTCGAATGACGAAAAATAACGGTCTCCTCCTGGAGCTCACAGCCAACTTGGCAAAAAGTTTCTAAGTGCCCACGGCCCTGCCGAGCTTTGGCGTCCGCCCAGCGCCGGTTCCGCAGTCGGCCTCGAATGACGAAAAATAACGGTCTCCTCCTGGAGCTCACAGCCAACTTGGCAAAAAGTTTCTAAGTGCCCACGGCCCTGCCGAGCTTTGGCGTCCGCTCAGCGCCGGTTCCGCAGTCGGCCTCGAATGACGAAAAATAACGGTCTCCTCCTGGAGCTCACAGCCAACTTGGCAAAAAGTTTCTAAGTGCCCACGGCCCTGCCGAGCTTTGGCGTCCGCCCAGCGCCGGTTCCGCAGTCGGCCTCGAATGACGAAAAATAACGGTCTCCTCCTGGAGCTCACAGCCAACTTGGCAAAAAGTTTCTAAGTGCCCACGGCCCTGCCGAGCTTTGGCGTCCGCTCAGCGCCGGTTCCGCAGTCGGCCTCGAATGACGAAAAATAACGGTCTCCTCCTGGAGCTCACAGCCAACTTGGCAAAAAGTTTCTAAGTGCCCACGGCCCTGCCGAGCTTTGGCGTCCGCCCAGCGCCGGTTCCGCAGTCGGCCTCGAATGACGAAAAATAACGGTCTCCTCCTGGAGCTCACAGCCAACTTGGCAAAAAGTTTCTAAGTGTCACATCTCTGAAAAAACGGCTAAGTGTCGACTTTCGAAAAAACGGCAAAGTGTCACATCTCTGAAAAAACGGCTAAGTGTCGACTTTCGAAAAAACGGCTAAGTGTCAACTTTCGAAAAAACGGCTAAGTGTCGCCTCTCTGAAAAAACGGCAAAGTGTCAACTTTCGAAAAAACGACAGAGTGTCGCCTCTCTGAAAAAACGACTAAGTGTCGACTCTGAGAAAATGGCAAAGTGCCCACGGCTCTGCGGGCTCGTGCATCCGACCCGCGCCGGTTCCCCAGCCGGCCTGAAATAAGGCAAAACCAGCCTCTCCGCCTGGAGCTCAGAGCCAACTTGGCGAATATTTTCTAAGTGCCCACGGCTCTGCGTGGCTACGGCGTCTGCCCAGCGCCGGTTCCTGGGTCGAACCCCGAGGACGAGGAATGCCGGTCTCCGCCTGGAGGTCCCAGCTTAATCGGCGAAAATTTTCTAAGTGCCCACGGCTCTGCCGGGCTCGTGCATCCGACCCGCGCCGGTTCCCCAGCCGGCCTGAAATAAGGCAAAACCAGGCTCTCCCCCTGGAGCTCAGAGCCAATTGTGGCGAAAAAACGACTAAGTGTCAACTTTCGAAAAAACGACTAAGTGTCAACTTTCCAAAAAAACGGCTAAGTGTCGACTTTCGAAAAAACGGCTAAGTGTCAACTTTCGAAAAAACGACTAAGTGTCGCCTCTGAAAAAACGACTAAGTGTCGCCTCTCTGAAAAAACGACTAAGTGCCCACGGCTCTGGGGGGCTTGTGAGTCCGCCCCGCGCCGGTTCGGCGGTCGGCCTCAAAAAGCGAAAAATCAGCCTCTCTCCCTGGAGCTCACCAAAAATTTGTCGAAATTTTTCTAAGTTCTCCTCGAGGTACCAGGGGGTGAGGTACCCGGGCTAAGGTGCAGTACCTTTTTTGGTCTTCAGGTGCGCCAGAGTACAATGAAATGGTCCCAGTAGTCAGTGTACTCATCGACTTTCCCCCCGTTTTCCAAAGCACCCCGTTTACGAGTATGGAGGAGATGGTGCTGGTCTCCCCACGGCGTCGGACACGCCGTCCTCGACAGCACAAGGTCGGATAGAAGACCTGAAAAGCGCCGTGGCACGCGCTGGAGGTGTCACTGTGGCGAAAAAGTGACTAAGTGTCAACTTTCGAAAAAACGGCTAAGTGTCAACTTTCGAAAAAACGGCTAAGTGTCAACTTTCGAAAAAACGGCTAAGTGTCAACTTTCGAAAAAACGACTAAGTGTCGCCTCTCTGAAAAAACGGCAAAGTGTCAACTTTCGAAAAAACGACTAAGTGTCAACTTTCGAAAAAACGACTAAGTGTCACCTCTCTGAAAAAATGGCAAAGTGTCAACTGCGAATGTGGTGGTGCATGGAAGGAAGTGGAGGACGGCCGGCTCCTTAAACACAGGCCGAAGAGGAGCGTCAGGGCCGGCTCCTTAAACACGGACCGAGTGTCGCCCTTAACACAGACCAAGCGGAGGACGGCCGCCTCCCTAAATACAGGCCGAACCGGAGCGCGAGGGCCGCTCCTTAAACACGGACCGAGTGTCGCCCTTAACACAGACCAAGGGGAGGACGGCCGCCTCCTTAAACACAGGCCGGAGAGGAGCGTCAGGGCCAGGCTCCTCAAACATGGACAGAGTTTCGCCCTTAACACAGACCAAGGGGAGGACGGCCGCCTCCTTAAACACAGGCCGGAGAGGAGCGTCAGGGCCAGGCTCCTCAAACATGGACCGAGTGTCGCCCTTAACACAGACCAAGGGGAGGACGGCCGCCTCCTTAAACACAGGCCGGAGAGGAGCGTCAGGGCCAGGCTCCTCAAACATGGACAGAGTGTCGCCCTTAACACAGACCAAGGGGAGGACGGCCGCCTCCTTAAACACAGGCCGGAGAGGAGCGTCAGGGCCAGGCTCCTCAAACATGGACCGAGTGTCGCCCTTAACACAGACCAAGGGGAGGACGGCCGCCTCCTTAAACACAGGCCGGAGAGGAGCGTCAGGGCCAGGCTCCTCAAACATGGACCGAGTGTCGCCCTTAACACGGACCAAGGGGAGGACGGCCGCCTCCTTAAACACAGGCCGGAGAGGAGCGTCAGGGCCAGGCTCCTCAAACATGGACCGAGTGTCGCCCTTAACACGGACCAAGGGGAGGACGGCCGCCTCCTTAAACACAGGCCGGAGAGGAGCGTCAGGGCCAGGCTCCTCAAACATGGACCGAGTGTCGCCCTTAACACAGACCAAGGGGAGGACGGCCGCCTCCTTAAACACAGGCCGGAGAGGAGCGTCAGGGCCAGGCTCCTCAAACATGGACCGAGTGTCGCCCTTAACACAGACCAAGCGGAGGACGGCCGCCTCCCTAAATACAGGCCGAACCGGAGCGCGAGTGTCGCTCCTTAAACACGGACCGAGTGGAGGACGGCCGCCTCCTTAAACACAGGCCGAACAAAATGACACAAAGTGTCAACTGCGAATGTTGTCCATCCAAGGAAGGAGCGTGATGCCCGGCCGGCTCCTTAAACACAGGCCGAGAGTCGCCCCGGACGGTCCGCCTCGCGGCGCCCGTCTGCTCGGATAAAATGACACAAAGTGTCAACTACGAATGTTGTCCATCCAAGGAAGGAGCGTGATGCCCGGCCGGCTCCTTAAACACAGGCCGAGAGTCGCCCCGGACGGTCCGCCTCGCGGCGCCCGTCTGCTCGGATAAAATGACACAAAGTGTCAACTGCGAATGTTGTCCATCCAAGGAAGGAGCGTGATGCCCGGCCGGCTCCTTAAACACAGGCCGAGAGTCGCCCCGGACGGTCCGCCTCGCGGCGCCCGCCCGCTCGGATAAAATGACACAAAGTGTCAACTACGAATGTTGTCCATCCAAGGAAGGAGCGTGATGCCCGGCCGGCTCCTTAAACACAGGCCGAGAGTCGCCCCGGACGGTCCGCCTCGCGGCGCCCGTCTGCTCGGATAAAATGACACAAAGTGTCAACTACGAATGTTGTCCATCCAAGGAAGGAGCGTGATGCCCGGCCGGCTCCTTAAACACAGGCCGAGAGTCGCCCCGGACGGTCCGCCTCGCGGCGCCCGTCTGCTCGGATAAAATGACACAAAGTGTCAACTGCGAATGTTGTCCATCCAAGGAAGGAGCGTGATGCCCGGCCGGCTCCTTAAACACAGGCCGAGAGTCGCCCCGGACGGTCCGCCTCGCGGCGCCCGCCCGCTCGGATAAAATGACACAAAGTGTCAACTACGAATGTTGTCCATCCAAGGAAGGAGCGTGATGCCCGGCCGGCTCCTTAAACACAGGCCGAGAGTCGCCCCGGACGGTCGCCTCGCGGCGCCCGTCTGCTCGGATAAAATGACACAAAGTGTCAACTACGAATGTTGTCCATCCAAGGAGGGAGCGTGATGCCCGGCCGGCTCCGAAAACACAGGCCGAGAGTCGCCCCGGACGGTCCGCCTCGCGGCGCCCGTCTGCTCGGATAAAATGACACAAAGTGTCAACTGCGAATGTTGTCCATCCAAGGAAGGAGCGTGATGCCCGGCCGGCTCCTTAAACACAGGCCGAGAGTCGCCCCGGACGGTCCGCCTCGCGGCGCCCGCCCGCTCGGATAAAATGACACAAAGTGTCAACTACGAATGTTGTCCATCCAAGGAAGGAGCGTGATGCCCGGCCGGCTCCTTAAACACAGGCCGAGAGTCGCCCCGGACGGTCGCCTCGCGGCGCCCGTCTGCTCGGATAAAATGACACAAAGTGTCAACTACGAATGTTGTCCATCCAAGGAGGGAGCGTGATGCCCGGCCGGCTCCGAAAACACAGGCCGAGAGTCGCCCCGGACGGTCCGCCTCGCGGCGCCCGTCTGCTCGGATAAAATGACACAAAGTGTCAACTGCGAATGTTGTCCATCCAAGGAAGGAGCGTGATGCCCGGCCGGCTCCTTAAACACAGGCCGAGAGTCGCCCCGGACGGTCCGCCTCGCGGCGCCCGCCCGCTCGGATAAAATGACACAAAGTGTCAACTACGAATGTTGTCCATCCAAGGAGGGAGCGTGAGGCCCGGCCGGCTCCGAAAACACAGGCCGAGAGTCGCCCCGGACGGTCCGCCTCTCGAGGCGCCCGCCCGCTCGGATAAAATGACACAAAGTGTCAACTACGAATGTTGTCCATCCAAGGAGGGAGCGTGAGGCCCGGCCGGCTCCGAAAACACAGGCCGAGAGTCGCCCCGGACGGTCCGCCTCTCGAGGCGCCCGCCCGCTCGGATAAAATGACACAAAGTGTCAACTACGAATGTTGTCCATCCAAGGAGGGAGCGTGATGCCCGGCCGGCTCCGAAAACACAGGCCGAGATTCGACCCCGGACGGGCCGTCTTCTCCCGGCGCCCGCCCGCGTACGCCCCCCATCCCCGGTCGCCCGTCTGCTCCCGGCGGGCCTCCGAGTACCCCCTCACCCAACTGACCGACTGGCACTCATGACCCGCCTTGGTAGGGCCTCCATCGGCCTCGGCTCGTCCGACGTCGGGTGGACGGTTCCTACCCACTGCGGGTCGCACTCTAGCGCCCCGGCCGCTGCGTGAGCGTGCGCTCCCCGCGCCGCCCCGCAGGCCCCGGCGCGACCGTACTGCGGCGAGACCGAGACGACCCGGTTTGGCATCCATCCCACCTAGCCACGATCCACGGAGGCCGAGCGAGCGGCTGAGTGTCGGGCGCCGCGCGTGCGAGCGTCCGCCGGCCGCGCCGGTCCTTCCGCGAATGTCGTTTCTCAAACCCTCCGGCTTGATAGCGGCGGCACCACGGGAAGCCGTCCACACACACCGTCCGACCTCTATCCGAAAAGCCTTCCCGACCAACCGCGGTCGCGGGGGCGTCTGTCGCTCCGCATCGGGGGGGCGTATGGCTTCCGCGCTACGCGCTGCGGGCTCGGGGGGGCCGCAACGGCTGAGTCTGACTCGGCCGGGGCGCAGCTTCCCTCCCGGCAGTCAGCAATAGTGCCGATCGCGCCTGCCACCAGCCCCCTCCCCGACGGGTTCGTCGGCGCCGGCTGGCCGCCGTCCGCCTTCGTTCCCCGAGGGTTCCCAACCAGCGCCGATCCAACTCCGCATCCTGGCCGCACGCAGTGCGTGCCTCGCGCGGGTAAGTCGCCGGCGCAGCGCCGCAGCTCCCGACCCCCGCGTACGGGAATAGTTGAGGGCCTCAGCGGGCCGCACCGACCGAGTCCGACTCGGGCCGGGGCGCAGATTCCCGCTTGGGTGACCGAACGTTCTCTGCTCGGGCCGGAGGGCCGACGCCCGTCCCCCCCCGTCGTCCCCCACGGACCGCCTCCGAGGCCACTTCGCACGGCTCATCCTCGGCTCCCTACCAATGCTTAATCGATGGGGCCGCCCGGCCGGATTCGCGCCACCCTGTCCACCGCGAGTCTCCCCAGACTAACCCGAGTTACCGCCCAGCTCGCCTA
>NW_028232639.1:0-7500 GCF_054491065.1 Syngnathus leptorhynchus | reverse complement strand
TACAACGGCGTGTCCGCCAGGCGGCGACATTTCCCCGTTACCGGTGGCTGCGCGGCGGGTGAGTGACAGAGCTTATCCGAGCGGCTGGAACTCTGCGCCGGCGTGGTCGAGCGTGAGGCCTCGGCCCTTTGGCTGCCTGGTACCTAAAACACTTCCATTGATCCAGCCACGGAGGGTGCTGGCTGGTGGCTCCATACCTCCAGAGCTCCAGAGCTCCATAGCACCAGAGCTCCATAGCTCCATAGCACCAGAGCTCCATAGCTCCATAGCACCAGAGCTCCATAGCTCCATAGCACCAGAGCTCCATAGCTCCATAGCACCAGAGCTCCATAGCTCCATAGCACCAGAGCTCCATAGCTCCATAGCACCAGGGCTCCATAGCTCCATAGCTCCAGGGCTCCATAGCTCCAGGGCTCCATAGCTCCATAGCTCCAGGGCTCCATAGCTCCATACCTCCAGAGCTCCATAGCTCCAGCCTGGGTGGCTGGTGGCTCCATAGCTCCATACTTCCATAGCTCCAGTCAGAGAGTTGGCGAAAATTGCACTAAGTGCGAAAGCCCATTCATTTACAACGGCGTGTCCGCCAGGCGGCGACATTTCCCCGTTACCGGTGGCTGCGTGGCGGGTGAGTGACAGAGCTTATCCGAGCGGCTGGAACTCTGCGCCGGCGTGGTCGAGCGTGAGGCCCCGGCCCTTTGGCTGCCTGGTACCTAAAACACTTCCATTGATCCAGCCACGGAGGGTGCTGGCTGGTGGCTCCATAGCTCCATAGCTCCATAGCACCAGAGCTCCATAGCTCCATAGCACCAGAGCTCCATAGCTCCATAGCACCAGAGCTCCATAGCTCCATAGCACCAGAGCTCCATAGCTCCATAGCACCAGAGCTACATAGCTCCATAGCACCAGAGCTCCATAGCTCCATAGCACCAGAGCTCCATAGCTCCATAGCACCAGAGCTCCATAGCTCCATAGCACCAGAGCTCCATAGCTCCAGAGCTCCATAGCTCCAGCCTGGGTGGCTGGTGGCTCCATAGCTCCATACTTCCATAGCTCTAAGTCAGAGAGTTGGCGAAAATTGCACTAAGTGCGAAAGCCCATTCATTTACAACGGCGTGTCCACAAGGCGGCGACATTTCCCCGTTACCGGTGGCTGCGCGGCGGGAGAGTGACAGAGCTCATCCGAGCGGCTGGAACTCTGCGCCGGCGTGGTCGAGCGTGAGGCCTCGGCACTTTGGCCGCCTGGTACCTAAACACTTCCATTGATCCAGCCACGGAGGGTGCTGGCTGGTGGCTCCATACCTCCATAGCTCCATACCTCCAGAGCTCCATAGCTCCATAGCACCAGAGCTCCATAGCTCCATAGCACCAGAGCTCCATAGCTCCATAGCACCAGAGCTCCAGAGCTCCATAGCACCAGAGCTCCAGAGCTCCATAGCACCAGAGCTCCATAGCTCCATAGCACCAGAGCTCCATAGCTCCATAGCACCAGAGCTCCATAGCTCCATAGCACCAGAGCTCCATAGCTCCATAGCACCAGAGCTCCATAGCTCCATAGCACCAGAGCTCCATAGCTCCATAGCACCAGAGCTCCATAGCTCCATAGCACCAGGGCTCCATAGCTCCATAGCTCCAGGGCTCCATAGCTCCATAGCTCCAGAGCTCCAGAGCTCCAGAGCTCCATAGCTCCATAGCTCCATACTTCCATAGCTCCGGAGCTCCATGGCTCCATACTTCCATAGCTCCAGCCTGGCTGGCTGGTGGCTCCATAGCTCCATACTTGCAGCCACGGAGCTGGCGAAAATTGCACTAAGTGCGAAAGCCCATTCATTTACAACGGCGTGTCCACAAGGCGGCGACATTTCCCCGTTACCGGTGGCTGCGCGGCGGGTGAGTGACAGAGCTTATCCGAGCGGCTGGAACTCTGCGCCGGCGTGGTCGAGAGTGAGGCCTCGGCCCTTTGGCTGCCTGGTACCTAAAACACTTCCATTGATCCAGCCTCGGAGGGTGCTGGCTGGTGGCTCCATACCTCCATAGCTCCATACCTCCAGAGCTCCATAGCTCCATAGCACCAGAGCTCCATAGCTCCATAGCACCAGAGCTCCATAGCTCCATAGCACCAGAGCTCCATAGCTCCATAGCACCAGAGCTCCATAGCACCAGAGCTCCATAGCTCCATAGCACCAGAGCTCCATAGCTCCATAGCACCAGAGCTCCATAGCTCCATAGCACCAGAGCTCCATAGCTCCATAGCACCAGAGCTCCATAGCTCCATAGCTCCATAGCTCCAGGGCTCCATAGCTCCATAGCTCCAGGGCTCCATAGCTCCAGGGCTCCAGGGCTCCATAGCTCCAGGGCTCCATAGCTCCAGGGCTCCAGGGCTCCATAGCTCCAGGGCTCCATAGCTCCAGGGCTCCAGGGCTCCATAGCTCCATACCTCCAGAGCTCCATACCTCCAGAGCTCCAGAGCTCCATAGCACCAGAGCTCCATGGCTTCAGAGCTCCATAGCACCATAGCTCCATACCTCCAGAGCTCCAGGGCTCCATAGCTCCATAGCTCCATAGCTCCATAGCTCCATACCTCCAGAGCTCCATAGCACCAGAGCTCCAGAGCTCCATAGCTCCAGCCTGGGTGGCTGGTGGCTCCATAGCTCCATACTTCCATAGCTCTAAGTCAGAGAGTTGGCGAAAATTGCACTAAGTGCGAAAGCCCATTCATTTACAACGGCGTGTCCACAAGGCGGCGACATTTCCCCGTTACCGGTGGCTGCGCGGCGGGAGAGTGACAGAGCTCATCCGAGCGGCTGGAACTCTGCGCCGGCGTGGTCGAGCGTGAGGCCTCGGCACTTTGGCCGCCTGGTACCTAAACACTTCCATTGATCCAGCCACGGAGGGTGCTGGCTGGTGGCTCCATACCTCCATAGCTCCATACCTCCAGAGCTCCAGAGCTCCATAGCACCAGAGCTCCATAGCTCCATAGCACCAGAGCTCCATAGCACCAGAGCTCCATAGCTCCATAGCACCAGAGCTCCATAGCTCCATAGCACCAGAGCTCCATAGCTCCATAGCACCAGAGCTCCATAGCACCAGAGCTCCATAGCTCCATAGCACCAGAGCTCCATAGCTCCATAGCACCAGCTCCATAGCTCCATAGCACCAGAGCTCCATAGCTCCATAGCACCAGAGCTCCATAGCTCCATAGCACCAGAGCTCCATAGCTCCATAGCACCAGAGCTCCATAGCTCCATAGCACCAGAGCTCCATAGCTCCATAGCTCCAGGGCTCCATAGCTCCAGGGCTCCAGGGCTCCATAGCTCCAGGGCTCCATAGCTCCAGGGCTCCAGGGCTCCATAGCTCCATACCTCCAGAGCTCCATAGCTCCATACTTCCAGAGCTCCATAGCTCCATAGCACCAGAGCTCCAGAGCTCCATAGCTCCATAGCACCAGAGCTCCATAGCACCAGAGCTCCATAGCTCCAGCCTGGGTGGCTGGTGGCTCCATAGCTCCATACTTCCATAGCTCCAGTCAGAGAGTTGGCGAAAATTGCACTAAGTGCGAAAGCCCATTCATTTACAAGGGCGTGTCCACAAGGCGGCGACATTTCCCCGTTACCGGTGGCTGCGCGGCAGGAGAGTGACAGAGCTTATCCGAGCGGCTGGAACTCTGCGCCGGCGTGGTCGAACGGCTGGCCTCGGTAGTTGAGGTACCAGGGGTGGGCCGGGGAGCTCCAGGCGGGTCTTGTGAGAGAGTGAAGCCGAGCGGCTGGAACTCTGGGCCGGCCTGGTCGAGCGGCTGGCCTCGGTAGTTGAGGTACCAGGGGCGGGCTGGGGAGCTCCAGGCGGGGCTTGTGAGAGAGTGAAGCCGAGCGGCTGGAACTCTGGGCCGGCGTGGTTGAGCCACGGAGGGTGCTGGCTGGTGGCTCCATAGCTCCATAGCTCCATAGCTCCATACTTCCATAGCTCCATACTTCCATAGCTCCAGACTTCCATAGCTCCATAGCTCCATAGCTCCATAGCTCCATAGCTCCATAGCACCAGAGCTCCAGAGCTCCATAGCACCAGAGCTCCAGAGCTCCATAGCTCCATAGCTCCATAGCCCCAGAGCTCCATAGCTCCATAGCTCCATAGCTCCAGAGCTCCATACTTCCATAGCTCCAGAGCTCCAGCCTGTCTGGTGGCTCCATAGCTCCATAGCTCCATACTTGCAGCCACGGAGCTGGCGAAAATTGCACTAAGTGCGAAAGCCCATTCATTTACAACGGCGTGTCCACAAGGCGGCGACATTTCCCCGTTACCGGTGGCTGCTTAGCGGGAGAGTGACAGAGCTTATCCGAGCGGCTGGAACTCTGGGCCGGCCTGGTCGAGCGGCTGGCCTCGGTAGTTGAGGTACCAGGGGCGGGCTGGGGAGCTCCAGGCGGGGCTTGTGAGAGAGTGTAGCCGAGCGGCTGGAACTCTGGGCCGGCGTGGTTGAGCAGCATGCCCGCGGAGGTGGCTCTTCCATAGGCACGGAGGGTGCTGGAGCTCCACACTTCCCTAGGCACGGAGGGTGCTGGAGCTCCACACTTCCATAGGCAGGGAGGGTGCTGGAGCTCCACACTTCCATAGGCAGGGAGGGTGCTGGAGCTCCACACTTCCATAGGCAGGGAGGGTGCTGGAGCTCCACACTTCCATAGGCAGGGAGGGTGCTGGAGCTCCACACTTCCATAGGCAGGGAGGGTGCTGGAGCTCCACACTTCCATAGGCAGGGAGGGTGCTGGAGCTCCACACTTCCATAGGCAGGGAGGGTGCTGGAGCTCCACACTTCCATAGGCAGGGAGGGTGCTGGAGCTCCACACTTCCATAGGCAGGGAGGGTGCTGGAGCTCCACACTTCCATAGGCAGGGAGGGTGCTGGAGCTCCACACTTCCATAGGCAGGGAGGGTGCTGGAGCTCCACACTTCCATAGGCAGGGAGGGTGCTGGAGCTCCACACTTCCATAGGCAGGGAGGGTGCTGGAGCTCCACACTTCCATAGGCAGGGAGGGTGCTGGAGCTCCACACTTCCATAGGCAGGGAGGGTGCTGGAGCTCCACACTTCCATAGGCAGGGAGGGTGCTGGAGCTCCACACTTCCATAGGCAGGGAGGGTGCTGGAGCTCCACACTTCCATAGGCAGGGAGGGTGCTGGAGCTCCACACTTCCATAGGCAGGGAGGGTGCTGGAGCTCCACACTTCCATAGGCAGGGAGGGTGCTGGAGCTCCACACTTCCATAGGCAGGGAGGGTGCTGGAGCTCCACACTTCCATAGGCAGGGAGGGTGCTGGAGCTCCACACTTCCATAGGCAGGGAGGGTGCTGGAGCTCCACACTTCCATAGGCAGGGAGGGTGCTGGAGCTCCACACTTCCATAGGCAGGGAGGGTGCTGGAGCTCCACACTTCCATAGGCAGGGAGGGTGCTGGAGCTCCACACTTCCATAGGCAGGGAGGGTGCTGGAGCTCCACACTTCCATAGGCAGGGAGGGTGCTGGAGCTCCACACTTCCATAGGCAGGGAGGGTGCTGGAGCTCCACACTTCCATAGGCAGGGAGGGTGCTGGAGCTCCACACTTCCATAGGCAGGGAGGGTGCTGGAGCTCCACACTTCCATAGGCAGGGAGGGTGCTGGAGCTCCACACTTCCATAGGCAGGGAGGGTGCTGGAGCTCCACACTTCCATAGGCAGGGAGGGTGCTGGAGCTCCACACTTCCATAGGCAGGGAGGGTGCTGGAGCTCCACACTTCCATAGGCAGGGAGGGTGCTGGAGCTCCACACTTCCATAGGCAGGGAGGGTGCTGGAGCTCCACACTTCCATAGGCAGGGAGGGTGCTGGAGCTCCACACTTCCATAGGCAGGGAGGGTGCTGGAGCTCCACACTTCCATAGGCAGGGAGGGTGCTGGAGCTCCACACTTCCATAGGCAGGGAGGGTGCTGGAGCTCCACACTTCCATAGGCAGGGAGGGGTGCTGGAGCTCCACACTTCCATAGGCAGGGAGGGTGCTGGAGCTCCACACTTCCATAGGCAGGGAGGGTGCTGGAGCTCCACACTTCCATAGGCAGGGAGGGTGCTGGAGCTCCACACTTCCATAGGCAGGGAGGGTGCTGGAGCTCCACACTTCCATAGGCAGGGAGGGTGCTGGAGCTCCACACTTCCATAGGCAGGGAGGGTGCTGGAGCTCCACACTTCCATAGGCAGGGAGGGTGCTGGAGCTCCACACTTCCATAGGCAGGGAGGGTGCTGGAGCTCCACACTTCCATAGGCAGGGAGGGTGCTGGAGCTCCACACTTCCATAGGCAGGGAGGGTGCTGGAGCTCCACACTTCCATAGGCAGGGGAGGGGTGCTGGAGCTCCACACTTCCATAGGCAGGGAGGGTGCTGGAGCTCCACACTTCCATAGGCAGGGAGCGGTGCTGGAGCTCCACACTTCCATAGGCAGGGAGGGTGCTGGAGCTCCACACTTCCATAGGCAGGGAGGGTGCTGGAGCTCCACACTTCCATAGGCAGGGAGGGTGCTGGAGCTCCACACTTCCATAGGCAGGGGAGGGTGCTGGAGCTCCACACTTCCATAGGCAGGGAGGGTGCTGGAGCTCCACACTTCCATAGGCAGGGAGGGTGCTGGAGCTCCACACTTCCATAGGCAGGGAGGGTGCTGGAGCTCCACACTTCCATAGGCAGGGAGGGTGCTGGAGCTCCACATCCACACTTCCAGCCACTGCATGCTGGCACTTCCACCTTGCTTGCTAAGTCGGCGTGATCTTGCCCAAAAAGTCCCTCCTCACCTCCAGCTGGAAGTGGAAAAAAATCCTCCACCTGCTTGGCCGAGGTTCTGGAAGCCAGCAGCTCGCAGAATGTTGCCAAAGTTTCACTGGAAGGAAAAGAAAAGAGAAGACCGAGTGCGCATTTCACCTACCGCCGAATGTCCACAAGAGGGAAGTGTCACTCCCGTCGCAGAATCTGCGCCGACGCACTCGGCACCCTTCGAATTTATGGTGCCGGTGCGGGTGTTCTGGGTGCAAAAAGGCCGCCCAAGTGGTAGAAAAAAATCAGACTTCGTCTCTTAGGTCGAAATTAATGCCAAGTTTTGAAATGCGCTGGCAGGGGTGGACCAGGGCCCGTTACAAGTGCTTAGCCGAGGTCCTGGAAGCCTAACCCGGCGTGATCTTGTGCAAAAAGCCGCTGCTGAGCTCCAGCTGGAAGTGTAAAAAGAACCGGGCTGGATCAAAAAAAGAACCGGGCGGCCCGTTAAAATTGCTTAGCCGAGGTCCTGGAAGCCTAACACGGCGTGTTCTTGTGCAAAAAGCCGCTCCCGAGCTCCAGCTGGAAGTGTAAAAAGAACCAGGCTGGATAAAAAAAAGAACCGGGCTGGATCAAAAAAGAACCGGGCGACCCGTTAAAATTGCTTAGCCGAGGTCCTGGAAGCCTAACACGGCGTGATCTTGTGCAAAAAAGCCGCTCCCGAGCTCCAGCTGGAAGTGTGAAAAGAACCGGGC
>NW_028232638.1:0-24699 GCF_054491065.1 Syngnathus leptorhynchus | reverse complement strand
AACCAGAGTGACGGGAGAGCGGCATTTCAGAAAACGTGCTTATCTCGGCGAGAAAAAGCGATTTCGGCAATAAAATTTAAAATGCGTGTAAAACATAAACCAAACGATGAAATTGGTTATTTCTTCATGTATAATGATCAACTCGATACTCCCTAGCCCCCAACAGCCTTTTTTTTCATAACACTTTAACCAGAGTGACGGGAGAGCGGCATTTCAGAAAACGTGCTTATCTCGGCGAGAAAAAGCGATTTCGGCAATAAAATTTAAAACGCGTGTAAAACATAAACCAAACGATGAAATTGGTTATTTCTTCATGTATAATGATCAACTCGATACTCCCTAGCCCCCAACAGCCTTTTTTTTCATAACACTTTAACCAGAGTGACGGGAGAGCGGCATTTCAGAAAACGTGCTTATCTCGGCGAGAAAAAGCGATTTCGGCAATAAAATTTAAAACGCGTGTAAAACATAAACCAAACGATGAAATTGGTTATTTCTTCATGTATAATGATCAACTCGATACTCCCTAGCCCCCAACAGCCTTTTTTTTCATAACACTTTAACCAGAGTGACGGGAGAGCGGCATTTCAGAAAACGTGCTTATCTCGGCGAGAAAAAGCGATTTCGGCAATAAAATTTAAAACCCGTGTAAAACATAAACCAAACGATGAAATTGGTTATTTCTTCATGTATAATGATCAACTCGAGTCGAGCTCCAGGGAGAGAGGCTGATTTTTCGCTTTTTGAGGCCGACCGACGAACCGGCGCGGGGCGGACTCAAAAGCCCGCAGAGCCGTAGGCACTTAGAAAAGTTTCGCCTTTGGCTGTGAGCTCCAGGGGAGAGGCTGGTTTTGCGTTATTTTAGGCCGGCTGGAGAACCGGCGCGGGTCGGACGCACAATCCCCGCAGAGCCGTGGGCACTTAGAACATTTTTGCCAAGTTGGCTCTGAGCGCCTGGTACCTAATATGGAAGTATAGAGGCCGACTTTCGGGCAAGATCACGCCGCGTTAGGCTTCCAGGACCCCGGCTAAGCAATTTTACCGGGCCGCCCGGTTCTTTTTTTGAACCAGCCCGGTTCTTTTTACACTTCCAGCTGGAGCTCAGCAGCGGCTTTTTGCGCAAGATCACGCCGGGTTAGGCTTCCAGGACCTCGGCTAAGCAATTCTACCGGGCCGCCCGGTTCTTTTTTTTGAACCAGCCCGGTTCTTTTTACACTTCCAGCTGGAGCTCACGAGCGGCTTTTTGGACAAGATCACGCCGTGTTAGGCTTCCAGAGCCCCGGCTAAGCAATTTTACCGGCCCGCCCGGTTCTTTTTTTTAACCAGCCCGGTTCTTTTTACACTTCCAGCTGGAGCTCAGCAGCGGGTTTTTGGACAAGATCACGCCGTGTTAGGCTTCCAGAGCCCCGGCTAAGCAATTTTACAGGGTCGCCCGGTTCTTTTTTTTAACCAGCCCGGTTTTTTTTACACTTGCAGCTGGAGTTCAGCAGCAGCTTTTTGCACAGTATCACGCCGGGTTAGGCTTCCAGAGCCCCGGCTAAGCAATTTTACCGGGCCGCCCGGTTCTTTTTTTTGACCAGCCCGGTTCTTTTTACACTTCCAGCTGGAGCTCAGCAGCGGCTTTTTGGACAAGATCACGCCGTGTTAGGCTTCCAGAGCCCCGGCTAAGCAATTTTACCGGGTCGCCCGGTTCTTTTTTTTAACCAGCCCGGTTCTTTTTACACTTCCAGCTGGAGCTCAGCAGCGGCTTTTTGGACAAGATCACGCCGTGTTAGGCTTCCAGAGCCCCGGCTAAGCAATTTTACCGGGTCGCCCGGTTCTTTTTTTAACCAGCCCGGTTCTTTTTACACTTCCAGCTGGAGCTCAGCATCGTGTAAAACATAAACCAAACGATGAAATTGGTTATTTCTTCATGTATAATGATCAACTCGATACTCCCTAGCCCCCAACAGCCTTTTTTTTCATAACACTTTAACCAGAGTGACAGGAGAGCGGCATTTCAGAAAACGTGCTTATCTCGGCAAGAAAAAGCGATTTCGGCAATAAAATTTAAAACGCGTGTAAAACATAAACCAAACGATGAAATTGGTTATTTCTTCATGTATAATGATCAACTCGATACTCCCTAGCCCCCAACAGCCTTTTTTTTCATAACACTTTAACCAGAGTGACGGGAGAGCGGCATTTCAGAAAACGTGCTTATCTCGGCGAGAAAAAGCGATTTCGGCAATAAAATTTAAAATGCGTGTAAAACATAAACCAAACGATGAAATTGGTTATTTCTTCATGTATAATGATCAACTCGATACTCCCTAGCCCCCAACAGCCTTTTTTTTCATAACACTTTAACCAGAGTGACGGGAGAGCGGCATTTCAGAAAACGTGCTTATCTCGGCGAGAAAAAGCGATTTCGGCAATAAAATTTAAAACGCGTGTAAAACATAAACCAAACGATGAAATTGGTTATTTCTTCATGTATAATGATCAACTCGAGTCGAGCTCCAGGGAGAGAGGCTTATTTTTCGCTTTTTGAGGCCGACCGACGAACCGGCGCGGGGCGGACTCAAAAGCCCGCAGAGCCGTAGGCACTTAGAAAAGTTTCGCCTTTGGCTGTGAGCTCCAGGGGAGAGGCTGGTTTTGCGTTATTTTAGGCCGGCTGGAGAACCGGCGCGGGTCGGACGCACAATCCCCGCAGAGCCGTGGGCACTTAGAACATTTTTGCCAAGTTGGCTCTGAGCGCCTGGTACCTAATATGGAAGTATAGAGGCCGACTTTCGGGCAAGATCACGCCGCGTTAGGCTTCCAGGACCCCGGCTAAGCAATTTTACCGGGCCGCCCGGTTCTTTTTTTGAACCAGCCCGGTTCTTTTTACACTTCCAGCTGGAGCTCAGCAGCGGCTTTTTGCGCAAGATCACGCCGGGTTAGGCTTCCAGGACCTCGGCTAAGCAATTCTACCGGGCCGCCCGGTTCTTTTTTTTGAACCAGCCCGGTTCTTTTTACACTTCCAGCTGGAGCTCACGAGCGGCTTTTTGGACAAGATCACGCCGTGTTAGGCTTCCAGAGCCCCGGCTAAGCAATTTTACCGGCCCGCCCGGTTCTTTTTTTTAACCAGCCCGGTTCTTTTTACACTTCCAGCTGGAGCTCAGCAGCGGGTTTTTGGACAAGATCACGCCGTGTTAGGCTTCCAGAGCCCCGGCTAAGCAATTTTACAGGGTCGCCCGGTTCTTTTTTTTAACCAGCCCGGTTTTTTTTACACTTGCAGCTGGAGTTCAGCAGCAGCTTTTTGCACAGTATCACGCCGGGTTAGGCTTCCAGAGCCCCGGCTAAGCAATTTTACCGGGCCGCCCGGTTCTTTTTTTTGACCAGCCCGGTTCTTTTTACACTTCCAGCTGGAGCTCAGCAGCGGCTTTTTGGACAAGATCACGCCGTGTTAGGCTTCCAGAGCCCCGGCTAAGCAATTTTACCGGGTCGCCCGGTTCTTTTTTTTAACCAGCCCGGTTCTTTTTACACTTCCAGCTGGAGCTCAGCAGCGGCTTTTTGGACAAGATCACGCCGTGTTAGGCTTCCAGAGCCCCGGCTAAGCAATTTTACCGGGTCGCCCGGTTCTTTTTTTAACCAGCCCGGTTCTTTTTACACTTCCAGCTGGAGCTCAGCATCGTGTAAAACATAAACCAAACGATGAAATTGGTTATTTCTTCATGTATAATGATCAACTCGATACTCCCTAGCCCCCAACAGCCTTTTTTTTCATAACACTTTAACCAGAGTGACGGGAGAGCGGCATTTCAGAAAACGTGCTTATCTCGGCGAGAAAAAGCGATTTCGGCAATAAAATTTAAAACGCGTGTAAAACATAAACCAAACGATGAAATTGGTTATTTCTTCATGTATAATGATCAACTCGATACTCCCTAGCCCCCAACAGCCTTTTTTTTCATAACACTTTAACCAGAGTGACAGGAGAGCGGCATTTCAGAAAACGTGCTTATCTCGGCAAGAAAAAGCGATTTCGGCAATAAAATTTAAAACGCGTGTAAAACATAAACCAAACGATGAAATTGGTTATTTCTTCATGTATAATGATCAACTCGATACTCCCTAGCCCCCAACAGCCTTTTTTTTCATAACACTTTAACCAGAGTGACGGGAGAGCGGCATTTCAGAAAACGTGCTTATCTCGGCGAGAAAAAGCGATTTCGGCAATAAAATTTAAAATGCGTGTAAAACATAAACCAAACGATGAAATTGGTTATTTCTTCATGTATAATGATCAACTCGATACTCCCTAGCCCCCAACAGCCTTTTTTTTCATAACACTTTAACCAGAGTGACGGGAGAGCGGCATTTCAGAAAACGTGCTTATCTCGGCGAGAAAAAGCGATTTCGGCAATAAAATTTAAAACGCGTGTAAAACATAAACCAAACGATGAAATTGGTTATTTCTTCATGTATAATGATCAACTCGATACTCCCTAGCCCCCAACAGCCTTTTTTTTCATAACACTTTAACCAGAGTGACGGGAGAGCGGCATTTCAGAAAACGTGCTTATCTCGGCGAGAAAAAGCGATTTCGGCAATAAAATTTAAAACGCGTGTAAAACATAAACCAAACGATGAAATTGGTTATTTCTTCATGTATAATGATCAACTCGATACTCCCTAGCCCCCAACAGCCTTTTTTATCATAACACTTTAACCAGAGTGACGGGAGAGCGGCATTTCAGAAAACGTGCTTATCTCGGCGAGAAAAAGCGATTTCGGCAATAAAATTTAAAACGCGTGTAAAACATAAACCAAACGATGAAATTGGTTATTTCTTCATGTATAATGATCAACTCGAGTCGAGCTCCAGGGAGAGAGGCTGATTTTTCGCTTTTTGAGGCCGACCGACGAACCGGCGCGGGGCGGACTCAAAAGCCCGCAGAGCCGTAGGCACTTAGAAAAGTTTCGCCTTTGGCTGTGAGCTCCAGGGGAGAGGCTGGTTTTGCGTTATTTTAGGCCGGCTGGAGAACCGGCGCGGGTCGGACGCACAATCCCCGCAGAGCCGTGGACACTTAGAACATTTTTGCCAAGTTGGCTCTGAGCGCCTGGTACCTAATATGGAAGTATAGAGGCCGACTTTCGGGCAAGATCACGCCGCGTTAGGCTTCCAGGACCCCGGCTAAGCAATTTTACCGGGCCGCCCGGTTCTTTTTTTGAACCAGCCCGGTTCTTTTTACACTTCCAGCTGGAGCTCAGCAGCGGCTTTTTGCGCAAGATCACGCCGGGTTAGGCTTCCAGGACCTCGGCTAAGCAATTCTACCGGGCCGCCCGGTTCTTTTTTTTGAACCAGCCCGGTTCTTTTTACACTTCCAGCTGGAGCTCACGAGCGGCTTTTTGGACAAGATCACGCCGTGTTAGGCTTCCAGAGCCCCGGCTAAGCAATTTTACCGGCCCGCCCGGTTCTTTTTTTTAACCAGCCCGGTTCTTTTTACACTTCCAGCTGGAGCTCAGCAGCGGGTTTTTGGACAAGATCACGCCGTGTTAGGCTTCCAGAGCCCCGGCTAAGCAATTTTACAGGGTCGCCCGGTTCTTTTTTTTAACCAGCCCGGTTTTTTTTACACTTGCAGCTGGAGTTCAGCAGCAGCTTTTTGCACAGTATCACGCCGGGTTAGGCTTCCAGAGCCCCGGCTAAGCAATTTTACCGGGCCGCCCGGTTCTTTTTTTTGACCAGCCCGGTTCTTTTTACACTTCCAGCTGGAGCTCAGCAGCGGCTTTTTGGACAAGATCACGCCGTGTTAGGCTTCCAGAGCCCCGGCTAAGCAATTTTACCGGGTCGCCCGGTTCTTTTTTTTAACCAGCCCGGTTCTTTTTACACTTCCAGCTGGAGCTCAGCAGCGGCTTTTTGGACAAGATCACGCCGTGTTAGGCTTCCAGAGCCCCGGCTAAGCAATTTTACCGGGTCGCCCGGTTCTTTTTTTAACCAGCCCGGTTCTTTTTACACTTCCAGCTGGAGCTCAGCATCGTGTAAAACATAAACCAAACGATGAAATTGGTTATTTCTTCATGTATAATGATCAACTCGATACTCCCTAGCCCCCAACAGCCTTTTTTTTCATAACACTTTAACCAGAGTGACGGGAGAGCGGCATTTCAGAAAACGTGCTTATCTCGGCAAGAAAAAGCGATTTCGGCAATAAAATTTAAAACGCGTGTAAAACATAAACCAAACGATGAAATTGGTTATTTCTTCATGTATAATGATCAACTCGATACTCCCTAGCCCCCAACAGCCTTTTTTTTCATAACACTTTAACCAGAGTGACGGGAGAGCGGCATTTCAGAAAACGTGCTTATCTCGGCGAGAAAAAGCGATTTCGGCAATAAAATTTAAAATGCGTGTAAAACATAAACCAAACGATGAAATTGGTTATTTCTTCATGTATAATGATCAACTCGATACTCCCTAGCCCCCAACAGCCTTTTTTTTCATAACACTTTAACCAGAGTGACGGGAGAGCGGCATTTCAGAAAACGTCCTTATCTCGGCGAGAAAAAGCGATTTCGGCAATAAAATTTAAAACGCGTGTAAAACATAAACCAAACGATGAAATTGGTTATTTCTTCATGTATAATGATCAACTCGATACTCCCTAGCCCCCAACAGCCTTTTTTTTCATAACACTTTAACCAGAGTGACGGGAGAGCGGCATTTCAGAAAACGTGCTTATCTCGGCGAGAAAAAGCGATTTCGGCAATAAAATTTAAAACGCGTGTAAAACATAAACCAAACGATGAAATTGGTTATTTCTTCATGTATAATGATCAACTCGATACTCCCTAGCCCCCAACAGCCTTTTTTTTCATAACACTTTAACCAGAGTGACGGGAGAGCGGCATTTCAGAAAACGTGCTTATCTCGGCGAGAAAAAGCGATTTCGGCAATAAAATTTAAAACGCGTGTAAAACATAAACCAAACGATGAAATTGGTTATTTCTTCATGTATAATGATCAACTCGATACTCCCTAGCCCCCAACAGCCTTTTTTTTCATAACACTTTAACCAGAGTGACGGGAGAGCGGCATTTCAGAAAACGTGCTTATCTCGGCGAGAAAAAGCGATTTCGGCAATAAAATTTAAAACGCGTGTAAAACATAAACCAAACGATGAAATTGGTTATTTCTTCATGTATAATGATCAACTCGATACTCCCTAGCCCCCAACAGCCTTTTTTTTTCATAACACTTTAACCAGAGTGACGGGAGAGCGGCATTTCAGAAAACGTGCTTATCTCGGCGAGAAAAAGCGATTTCGGCAATAAAATTTAAAACGCGTGTAAAACATAAACCAAACGATGAAATTGGTTATTTCTTCATGTATAATGATCAACTCGATACTCCCTAGCCCCCAACAGCCTTTTTTTTCATAACACTTTAACCAGAGTGACGGGAGAGCGGCATTTCAGAAAACGTGCTTATCTCGGCGAGAAAAAGCGATTTCGGCAATAAAATTTAAAACGCGTGTAAAACATAAACCAAACGATGAAATTGGTTATTTCTTCATGTATAATGATCAACTCGATACTCCCTAGCCCCCAACAGCCTTTTTTTTCATAACACTTTAACCAGAGTGACGGGAGAGCGGCAATTCAGAAAACGTGCTTATCTCGGCGAGAAAAAGCGATTTCGGCAATAAAATTTAAAACGCGTGTAAAACATAAACCAAACGATGAAATTGGTTATTTCTTCATGTATAATGATCAACTCGATACTCCCTAGCCCCCAACAGCCTTTTTTTTCATAACACTTTAACCAGAGTGACGGGAGAGCGGCATTTCAGAAAACGTGCTTATCTCGGCGAGAAAAAGCGATTTCGGCAATAAAATTTAAAACGCGTGTAAAACATAAACCAAACGATGAAATTGGTTATTTCTTCATGTATAATGATCAACTCGATACTCCCTAGCCCCCAACAGCCTTTTTTTTCATAACACTTTAACCAGAGTGACGGGAGAGCGGCATTTCAGAAAACGTGCTTATCTCGGCGAGAAAAAGCGATTTCGGCAATAAAATTTAAAACGCGTGTAAAACATAAACCAAACGATGAAATTGGTTATTTCTTCATGTATAATGATCAACTCGATACTCCCTAGCCCCCAACAGCCTTTTTTATCATAACACTTTAACCAGAGTGACGGGAGAGCGGCATTTCAGAAAACGTGCTTATCTCGGCGAGAAAAAGCGATTTCGGCAATAAAATTTAAAACGCGTGTAAAACATAAACCAAACGATGAAATTGGTTATTTCTTCATGTATAATGATCAACTCGAGTCGAGCTCCAGGGAGAGAGGCTGATTTTTCGCTTTTTGAGGCCGACCGACGAACCGGCGCGGGGCGGACTCAAAAGCCCGCAGAGCCGTAGGCACTTAGAAAAGTTTCGCCTTTGGCTGTGAGCTCCAGGGGAGAGGCTGGTTTTGCGTTATTTTAGGCCGGCTGGAGAACCGGCGCGGGTCGGACGCACAATCCCCGCAGAGCCGTGGACACTTAGAACATTTTTGCCAAGTTGGCTCTGAGCGCCTGGTACCTAATATGGAAGTATAGAGGCCGACTTTCGGGCAAGATCACGCCGCGTTAGGCTTCCAGGACCCCGGCTAAGCAATTTTACCGGGCCGCCCGGTTCTTTTTTTGAACCAGCCCGGTTCTTTTTACACTTCCAGCTGGAGCTCAGCAGCGGCTTTTTGCGCAAGATCACGCCGGGTTAGGCTTCCAGGACCTCGGCTAAGCAATTCTACCGGGCCGCCCGGTTCTTTTTTTTGAACCAGCCCGGTTCTTTTTACACTTCCAGCTGGAGCTCACGAGCGGCTTTTTGGACAAGATCACGCCGTGTTAGGCTTCCAGAGCCCCGGCTAAGCAATTTTACCGGCCCGCCCGGTTCTTTTTTTTAACCAGCCCGGTTCTTTTTACACTTCCAGCTGGAGCTCAGCAGCGGGTTTTTGGACAAGATCACGCCGTGTTAGGCTTCCAGAGCCCCGGCTAAGCAATTTTACAGGGTCGCCCGGTTCTTTTTTTTAACCAGCCCGGTTTTTTTTACACTTGCAGCTGGAGTTCAGCAGCAGCTTTTTGCACAGTATCACGCCGGGTTAGGCTTCCAGAGCCCCGGCTAAGCAATTTTACCGGGCCGCCCGGTTCTTTTTTTTGACCAGCCCGGTTCTTTTTACACTTCCAGCTGGAGCTCAGCAGCGGCTTTTTGGACAAGATCACGCCGTGTTAGGCTTCCAGAGCCCCGGCTAAGCAATTTTACCGGGTCGCCCGGTTCTTTTTTTTAACCAGCCCGGTTCTTTTTACACTTCCAGCTGGAGCTCAGCAGCGGCTTTTTGGACAAGATCACGCCGTGTTAGGCTTCCAGAGCCCCGGCTAAGCAATTTTACCGGGTCGCCCGGTTCTTTTTTTAACCAGCCCGGTTCTTTTTACACTTCCAGCTGGAGCTCAGCATCGTGTAAAACATAAACCAAACGATGAAATTGGTTATTTCTTCATGTATAATGATCAACTCGATACTCCCTAGCCCCCAACAGCCTTTTTTTTCATAACACTTTAACCAGAGTGACGGGAGAGCGGCATTTCAGAAAACGTGCTTATCTCGGCAAGAAAAAGCGATTTCGGCAATAAAATTTAAAACGCGTGTAAAACATAAACCAAACGATGAAATTGGTTATTTCTTCATGTATAATGATCAACTCGATACTCCCTAGCCCCCAACAGCCTTTTTTTTCATAACACTTTAACCAGAGTGACGGGAGAGCGGCATTTCAGAAAACGTGCTTATCTCGGCGAGAAAAAGCGATTTCGGCAATAAAATTTAAAATGCGTGTAAAACATAAACCAAACGATGAAATTGGTTATTTCTTCATGTATAATGATCAACTCGATACTCCCTAGCCCCCAACAGCCTTTTTTTTCATAACACTTTAACCAGAGTGACGGGAGAGCGGCATTTCAGAAAACGTCCTTATCTCGGCGAGAAAAAGCGATTTCGGCAATAAAATTTAAAACGCGTGTAAAACATAAACCAAACGATGAAATTGGTTATTTCTTCATGTATAATGATCAACTCGATACTCCCTAGCCCCCAACAGCCTTTTTTTTCATAACACTTTAACCAGAGTGACGGGAGAGCGGCATTTCAGAAAACGTGCTTATCTCGGCGAGAAAAAGCGATTTCGGCAATAAAATTTAAAACGCGTGTAAAACATAAACCAAACGATGAAATTGGTTATTTCTTCATGTATAATGATCAACTCGATACTCCCTAGCCCCCAACAGCCTTTTTTTTCATAACACTTTAACCAGAGTGACGGGAGAGCGGCATTTCAGAAAACGTGCTTATCTCGGCGAGAAAAAGCGATTTCGGCAATAAAATTTAAAACGCGTGTAAAACATAAACCAAACGATGAAATTGGTTATTTCTTCATGTATAATGATCAACTCGATACTCCCTAGCCCCCAACAGCCTTTTTTTTCATAACACTTTAACCAGAGTGACGGGAGAGCGGCATTTCAGAAAACGTGCTTATCTCGGCGAGAAAAAGCGATTTCGGCAATAAAATTTAAAACGCGTGTAAAACATAAACCAAACGATGAAATTGGTTATTTCTTCATGTATAATGATCAACTCGATACTCCCTAGCCCCCAACAGCCTTTTTTTTTCATAACACTTTAACCAGAGTGACGGGAGAGCGGCATTTCAGAAAACGTGCTTATCTCGGCGAGAAAAAGCGATTTCGGCAATAAAATTTAAAACGCGTGTAAAACATAAACCAAACGATGAAATTGGTTATTTCTTCATGTATAATGATCAACTCGATACTCCCTAGCCCCCAACAGCCTTTTTTTTCATAACACTTTAACCAGAGTGACGGGAGAGCGGCATTTCAGAAAACGTGCTTATCTCGGCGAGAAAAAGCGATTTCGGCAATAAAATTTAAAACGCGTGTAAAACATAAACCAAACGATGAAATTGGTTATTTCTTCATGTATAATGATCAACTCGATACTCCCTAGCCCCCAACAGCCTTTTTTTTCATAACACTTTAACCAGAGTGACGGGAGAGCGGCAATTCAGAAAACGTGCTTATCTCGGCGAGAAAAAGCGATTTCGGCAATAAAATTTAAAACGCGTGTAAAACATAAACCAAACGATGAAATTGGTTATTTCTTCATGTATAATGATCAACTCGAGTCGAGCTCCAGGGAGAGAGGCTGATTTTTCGCTTTTTGAGGCCGACCGACGAACCGGCGCGGGGCGGACTCAAAAGCCCGCAGAGCCGTAGGCACTTAGAAAAGTTTCGCCTTTGGCTGTGAGCTCCAGGGGAGAGGCTGGTTTTGCGTTATTTTAGGCCGGCTGGAGAACCGGCGCGGGTCGGACGCACAATCCCCGCAGAGCCGTGGGCACTTAGAACATTTTTGCCAAGTTGGCTCTGAGCGCCTGGTACCTAATATGGAAGTATAGAGGCCGACTTTCGGGCAAGATCACGCCGCGTTAGGCTTCCAGGACCCCGGCTAAGCAATTTTACCGGGCCGCCCGGTTCTTTTTTTGAACCAGCCCGGTTCTTTTTACACTTCCAGCTGGAGCTCAGCAGCGGCTTTTTGCGCAAGATCACGCCGGGTTAGGCTTCCAGGACCTCGGCTAAGCAATTCTACCGGGCCGCCCGGTTCTTTTTTTTGAACCAGCCCGGTTCTTTTTACACTTCCAGCTGGAGCTCACGAGCGGCTTTTTGGACAAGATCACGCCGTGTTAGGCTTCCAGAGCCCCGGCTAAGCAATTTTACCGGCCCGCCCGGTTCTTTTTTTTAACCAGCCCGGTTCTTTTTACACTTCCAGCTGGAGCTCAGCAGCGGGTTTTTGGACAAGATCACGCCGTGTTAGGCTTCCAGAGCCCCGGCTAAGCAATTTTACAGGGTCGCCCGGTTCTTTTTTTTAACCAGCCCGGTTTTTTTTACACTTGCAGCTGGAGTTCAGCAGCAGCTTTTTGCACAGTATCACGCCGGGTTAGGCTTCCAGAGCCCCGGCTAAGCAATTTTACCGGGCCGCCCGGTTCTTTTTTTTGACCAGCCCGGTTCTTTTTACACTTCCAGCTGGAGCTCAGCAGCGGCTTTTTGGACAAGATCACGCCGTGTTAGGCTTCCAGAGCCCCGGCTAAGCAATTTTACCGGGTCGCCCGGTTCTTTTTTTTAACCAGCCCGGTTCTTTTTACACTTCCAGCTGGAGCTCAGCAGCGGCTTTTTGGACAAGATCACGCCGTGTTAGGCTTCCAGAGCCCCGGCTAAGCAATTTTACCGGGTCGCCCGGTTCTTTTTTTAACCAGCCCGGTTCTTTTTAGACTTCCAGCTGGAGCTCAGCATCGTGTAAAACATAAACCAAACGATGAAATTGGTTATTTCTTCATGTATAATGATCAACTCGATACTCCCTAGCCCCCAACAGCCTTTTTTTTCATAACACTTTAACCAGAGTGACGGGAGAGCGGCATTTCAGAAAACGTGCTTATCTCGGCGAGAAAAAGCGATTTCGGCAATAAAATTTAAAACGCGTGTAAAACATAAACCAAACGATGAAATTGGTTATTTCTTCATGTATAATGATCAACTCGATACTCCCTAGCCCCCAACAGCCTTTTTTTTCATAACACTTTAACCAGAGTGACGGGAGAGCGGCATTTCAGAAAACGTGCTTATCTCGGCGAGAAAAAGCGATTTCGGCAATAAAATTTAAAACGCGTGTAAAACATAAACCAAACGATGAAATTGGTTATTTCTTCATGTATAATGATCAACTCGATACTCCCTAGCCCCCAACAGCCTTTTTTTTCATAACGCTTTAACCAGAGTGACGGGAGAGCGGCATTTCAGAAAACGTGCTTATCTCGGCGAGAAAAAGCGATTTCGGCAATAAAATTTAAAACGCGTGTAAAACATAAACCAAACGATGAAATTGGTTATTTCTTCATGTATAATGATCAACTCGATACTCCCTAGCCCCCAACAGCCTTTTTTTTCATAACACTTTAACCAGAGTGACGGGAGAGCGGCATTTCAGAAAACGTGCTTATCTCGGCGAGAATAAGCGATTTCGGCAATAAAATTTAAAACGCGTGTAAAACATAAACCAAACGATGAAATTGGTTATTTCTTCATGTATAATGATCAACTCGAGTCGAGCTCCAGGGAGAGAGGCTGATTTTTCGCTTTTTGAGGCCGACCGACGAACCGGCGCGGGGCGGACTCAAAAGCCCGCAGAGCCGTAGGCACTTAGAAAAGTTTCGCCTTTGGCTGTGAGCTCCAGGGGGAGAGGCTGGTTTTGCGTTATTTTAGGCCGGCTGGAGAACCGGCGCGGGTCGGACGCACAATCCCCGCAGAGCCGTGGGCACTTAGAAAATTTTTGCCAAGTTGGCTCTGAGCGCCTGGTACCTAATATGGAAGTATAGAGGCCGACTTTCGGGCAAGATCACGCCGCGTTAGGCTTCCAGGACCCCGGCTAAGCAATTTTACCGGGCCGCCCGGTTCTTTTTTTGAACCAGCCCGGTTCTTTTTACACTTCCAGCTGGAGCTCAGCAGCGGCTTTTTGCGCAAGATCACGCCGGGTTAGGCTTCCAGGACCTCGGCTAAGCAATTCTACCGGGCCGCCCGGTTCTTTTTTTGAACCAGCCCGGTTCTTTTTACACTTCCAGCTGGAGCTCACGAGCGGCTTTTTGGACAAGATCACGCCGTGTTAGGCTTCCAGAGCCCCGGCTAAGCAATTTTACCGGCCCGCCCGGTTCTTTTTTTTAACCAGCCCGGTTCTTTTTACACTTCCAGCTGGAGCTCAGCAGCGGGTTTTTGGACAAGATCACGCCGTGTTAGGCTTCCAGAGCCCCGGCTAAGCAATTTTACAGGGTCGCCCGGTTCTTTTTTTTAACCAGCCCGGTTTTTTTTACACTTCCAGCTGGAGCTCAGCAGCAGCTTTTTGCACAGTATCACGCCGGGTTAGGCTTCCAGAGCCCCGGCTAAGCAATTTTACCGGGCCGCCCGGTTCTTTTTTTTAACCAGCCCGGTTCTTTTTACACTTCCAGCTGGAGCTCAGCAGCGGCTTTTTGGACAAGATCACGCCGTGTTAGGCTTCCAGAGCCCCGGCTAAGCAATTTTACTGGGTATCCCGGTTCTTTTTTTTAACCAGCCCGGTTCTTTTTACACTTCCAGCTGGAGCTCAGCAGCGGCTTTTTGGACAAGATCACGCCGTGTTAGGCTTCCAGAGCCCCGGCTAAGCAATTTTACCGGGTCGCCCGGTTCTTTTTTTAACCAGCCCGGTTCTTTTTACACTTCGAGCTGGAGCTCAGCATCGTGTAAAACATAAACCAAACGATGAAATTGGTTATTTCTTCATGTATAATGATCAACTCGATACTCCCTAGCCCCCAACAGCCTTTTTTTTCATAACACTTTAACCAGAGTGACGGGAGAGCGGCATTTCAGAAAACGTGCTTATCTCGGCGAGAAAAAGCGATTTCGGCAATAAAATTTAAAACGCGTGTAAAACATAAACCAAACGATGAAATTGGTTATTTCTTCATGTATAATGATCAACTCGATACTCCCTAGCCCCCAACAGCCTTTTTTTCATAACACTTTAACCAGAGTGACGGGAGAGCGGCATTTCAGAAAACGTGCTTATCTCGGCGAGAAAAAGCGATTTCGGCAATAAAATTTAAAACGCGTGTAAAACATAAACCAAACGATGAAATTGGTTATTTCTTCATGTATAATGATCAACTCGATACTCCCTATCCCCCAACACCCTTTTTTTTCATAACACTTTAACCAGAGTGACGGGAGAGCGGCATTTCAGAAAACGTGCTTATCTCGGCGAGAAAAAGCGATTTCGGCAATAAAATTTAAAACGCGTGTAAAACATAAACCAAACGATGAAATTGGTTATTTCTTCATGTATAATGATCAACTCGATACTCCCTAGCCCCCAACAGCCTTTTTTTTCATAACACTTTAACCAGAGTGACGGGAGAGCGGCATTTCAGAAAACGTGCTTATCTCGGCGAGAAAAAGCGATTTCGGCAATAAAATTTAAAACGCGTGTAAAACATAAACCAAACGATGAAATTGGTTATTTCTTCATGTATAATGATCAACTCGATACTCCCTAGCCCCCAACAGCCTTTTTTTTCATAACACTTTAACCAGAGTGACGGGAGAGCGGCATTTCAGAAAACGTGCTTATCTCGGCGAGAAAAAGCGATTTCGGCAATAAAATTTAAAACGCGTGTAAAACATAAACCAAACGATGAAATTGGTTATTTCTTCATGTATAATGATCAACTCGATACTCCCTAGCCCCCAACAGCCTTTTTTTTCATAACACTTTAACCAGAGTGACGGGAGAGCGGCATTTCAGAAAACGTGCTTATCTCGGCGAGAAAAAGCGATTTCGGCAATAAAATTTAAAACGCGTGTAAAACATAAACCAAACGATGAAATTGGTTATTTCTTCCTGTATAATGATCAACTCGATACTCCCTAGCCCCCAACAGCCTTTTTTTTCATAACACTTTAACCAGAGTGACGGGAGAGCGGCATTTCAGAAAACGTGCTTATCTCGGCGAGAAAAAGCGATTTCGGCAATAAAATTTAAAACGCGTGTAAAACATAAACCAAACGATGAAATTGGTTATTTCTTCATGTATAATGATCAACTCGATACTCCCTAGCCCCCAACAGCCTTTTTTTTCATAACACTTTAACCAGAGTGACGGGAGAGCGGCATTTCAGAAAACGTGCTTATCTCGGCGAGAAAAAGCGATTTCGGCAATAAAATTTAAAACGCGTGTAAAACATAAACCAAACGATGAAATTGGTTATTTCTTCATGTATAATGATCAACTCGATACTCCCTAGCCCCCAACAGCCTTTTTTTTCATAACACTTTAACCAGAGTGACGGGAGAGCAGCATTTCAGAAAACGTGCTTATCTCGGCGAGAAAAAGCGATTTCGGCAATAAAATTTAAAACGCGTGTAAAACATAAACCAAACGATGAAATTGGTTATTTCTTCATGTATAATGATCAACTCGATACTCCCTAGCCCCCAACAGCCTTTTTTTTCATAACACTTTAACCAGAGTGACGGGAGAGCGGCATTTCAGAAAACGTGCTTATCTCGGCGAGAAAAAGCGATTTCGGCAATAAAATTTAAAACGCGTGTAAAACATAAACCAAACGATGAAATTGGTTATTTCTTCATGTATAATGATCAACTCGATACTCCCTAGCCCCCAACAGCCTTTTTTTTCATAACACTTTAACCAGAGTGACGGGAGAGCGGCATTTCAGAAAACGTGCTTATCTCGGCGAGAAAAAGCGATTTCGGCAATAAAATTTAAAACGCGTGTAAAACATAAACCAAACGATGAAATTGGTTATTTCTTCATGTATAATGATCAACTCGATACTCCCTAGCCCCCAACAGCCTTTTTTTTCATAACACTTTAACCAGAGTGACGGGAGAGCGGCATTTCAGAAAACGTGCTTATCTCGGCAAGAAAAAGCGATTTCGGCAATAAAATTTAAAACGCGTGTAAAACATAAACCAAACGATGAAATTGGTTATTTCTTCATGTATAATGATCAACTCGATACTCCCTAGCCCCCAACAGCCTTTTTTTTCATAACACTTTAACCAGAGTGACGGGAGAGCGGCATTTCAGAAAACGTGCTTATCTCGGCGAGAAAAAGCGATTTCGGCAATAAAATTTAAAACGCGTGTAAAACATAAACCAAACGATGAAATTGGTTATTTCTTCATGTATAATGATCAACTCGATACTCCCTAGCCCCCAACAGCCTTTTTTTTCATAACACTTTAACCAGAGTGACGGGAGAGCGGCATTTCAGAAAACGTGCTTATCTCGGCGAGAAAAAGCGATTTCGGCAATAAAATTTAAAACGCGTGTAAAACATAAACCAAACGATGAAATTGGTTATTTCTTCATGTATAATGATCAACTCGATACTCCCTAGCCCCCAACAGCCTTTTTTTTCATAACACTTTAACCAGAGTGACGGGAGAGCGGCATTTCAGAAAACGTGCTTATCTCGGCGAGAAAAAGCGATTTCGGCAATAAAATTTAAAACGCGTGTAAAACATAAACCAAACGATGAAATTGGTTATTTCTTCATGTATAATGATCAACTCGATACTCCCTAGCCCCCAACAGCCTTTTTTTTCATAACACTTTAACCAGAGTGACGGGAGAGCGGCATTTCAGAAACGTGCTTATCTCGGCGAGAAAAAGCGATTTCGGCAATAAAATTTAAAAACGCGTGTAAACATAAACCAAACGATGAAATTGGTTATTTCTTCATGTATAATGATCAACTCGATACTCCCCTAGCCCCCAACAGCCTTTTTTTTCATAACACTTTAACCAGAGTGACGGGAGAGCGGCATTTCAGAAAACGTGCTTATCTCGGCGAGAAAAAGCGATTTCGGCAATAAAATTTAAAACGCGTGTAAAACATAAACCAAACGATGAAATTGGTTATTTCTTCATGTATAATGATCAACTCGATACTCCCTAGCCCCCAACAGCCTTTTTTTTTCATAACAGCTTTAACCAGAGTGACGGGAGAGCGGCATTTCAGAAAACGTGCTTATCTCGGCGAGAAAAAGCGATTTCGGCAATAAAATTTAAAACGCGTGTAAAACATAAACCAAACGATGAAATTGTTATTTCTTCATGTATAATGATCAACTCGATACTTCCCTAGCCCCCAACAGCCTTTTTTTTCATAACGCTTTAACCAGAGTGACGGGAGAGCGGCATTTCAGAAAACGTGCTTATGCTCGGCGAGAAAAAGCGATTGCAATAAAATTTAAAACGCGTGTAAAACATAAACCAAACGATGAAATTGGTTATTTCTTCATGTATAATGATCAACTCGAGTCCTAGCTCCAGGAGAGGCCTGATTTTTCGCTTTACTGAGGCCGACCGGACCGAGCGGGCATTCAGAAAACGTGCTTATCTCGGCGAGTACGATAAGCGATTTCGGCAATAAAATTTAAAACGCGTGTAAAACATAAACCAAACGATGAAATTGGTTATTTCTTCATGTATAATGATCAACTCGAGTCGAGCTCCAGGGAGAGAGGCTGATTTTTCGCTTTTTGAGGCCGACCGACGAACCGGCGCGGGGCGGACTCAAAAGCCCGCAGAGCCGTAGGCGCACTTAGAAAAGTTTCGCCTTTGGCTGTGAGCTCCAGGGGGAGAGGCTGGTTTTGCGTTATTTTAGGCCGGCTGGAGAACCGGCGCGGGTCGGACGCACAATCCCCGCAGAGCCGTGGGCACTTAGAAAATTTTTGCCAAGTTGGCTCTGAGCGCCTGGTACCTAATATGGAAGTATAGAGGCCGACTTTCGGGCAAGATCACGCCGCGTTAGGCTTCCAGGACCCCGGCTAAGCAATTTTACCGGGCCGCCCGGTTCTTTTTTTGAACCAGCCCGGTTCTTTTTACACTTCCAGCTGGAGCTCAGCAGCGGCTTTTTGCGCAAGATCACGCCGGGTTAGGCTTCCAGGACCTCGGCTAAGCAATTCTACCGGGCCGCCCGGTTCTTTTTTTGAACCAGCCCGGTTCTTTTTACACTTCCAGCTGGAGCTCACGAGCGGCTTTTTGGACAAGATCACGCCGTGTTAGGCTTCCAGAGCCCCGTCTAAGCAATTTTACCGGCCCGCCCGGTTCTTTTTTTTAACCAGCCCGGTTCTTTTTACACTTCCAGCTGGAGCTCAGCAGCGGGTTTTTGGACAAGATCACGCCGTGTTAGGCTTCCAGAGCCCCGGCTAAGCAATTTTACAGGGTCGCCCGGTTCTTTTTTTTAACCAGCCCGGTTTTTTTTACACTTCCAGCTGGAGCTCAGCAGCAGCTTTTTGCACAGTATCACGCCGGGTTAGGCTTCCAGAGCCCCGGCTAAGCAATTTTACCGGGCCGCCCGGTTCTTTTTTTTAACCAGCCCGGTTCTTTTTACACTTCCAGCTGGAGCTCAGCAGCGGCTTTTTGGACAAGATCACGCCGTGTTAGGCTTCCAGAGCCCCGGCTAAGCAATTTTACTGGGTCGCCCGGTTCTTTTTTTTAACCAGCCCGGTTCTTTTTACACTTCCAGCTGGAGCTCAGCAGCGGCTTTTTGGACAAGATCACGCCGTGTTAGGCTTCCAGAGCCCCGGCTAAGCAATTTTACCGGGTCGCCCGGTTCTTTTTTTAACCAGCCCGGTTCTTTTTACACTTCGAGCTGGAGCTCAGCATCGTGTAAAACATAAACCAAACGATGAAATTGGTTATTTCTTCATGTATAATGATCAACTCGATACTCCCTAGCCCCCAACAGCCTTTTTTTTCATAACACTTTAACCAGAGTGACGGGAGAGCGGCATTTCAGAAAACGTGCTTATCTCGGCGAGAAAAAGCGATTTCGGCAATAAAATTTAAAACGCGTGTAAAACATAAACCAAACGATGAAATTGGTTATTTCTTCATGTATAATGATCAACTCGATACTCCCTAGCCCCCAACAGCCTTTTTTTCATAACACTTTAACCAGAGTGACGGGAGAGCGGCATTTCAGAAAACGTGCTTATCTCGGCGAGAAAAAGCGATTTCGGCAATAAAATTTAAAACGCGTGTAAAACATAAACCAAACGATGAAATTGGTTATTTCTTCATGTATAATGATCAACTCGATACTCCCTATCCCCCAACACCCTTTTTTTTCATAACACTTTAACCAGAGTGACGGGAGAGCGGCATTTCAGAAAACGTGCTTATCTCGGCGAGAAAAAGCGATTTCGGCAATAAAATTTAAAACGCGTGTAAAACATAAACCAAACGATGAAATTGGTTATTTCTTCATGTATAATGATCAACTCGATACTCCCTAGCCCCCAACAGCCTTTTTTTTCATAACACTTTAACCAGAGTGACGGGAGAGCGGCATTTCAGAAAACGTGCTTATCTCGGCGAGAAAAAGCGATTTCGGCAATAAAATTTAAAACGCGTGTAAAACATAAACCAAACGATGAAATTGGTTATTTCTTCATGTATAATGATCAACTCGATACTCCCTAGCCCCCAACAGCCTTTTTTTTCATAACACTTTAACCAGAGTGACGGGAGAGCGGCATTTCAGAAAACGTGCTTATCTCGGCGAGAAAAAGCGATTTCGGCAATAAAATTTAAAACGCGTGTAAAACATAAACCAAACGATGAAATTGGTTATTTCTTCATGTATAATGATCAACTCGATACTCCCTAGCCCCCAACAGCCTTTTTTTTCATAACACTTTAACCAGAGTGACGGGAGAGCGGCATTTCAGAAAACGTGCTTATCTCGGCGAGAAAAAGCGATTTCGGCAATAAAATTTAAAACGCGTGTAAAACATAAACCAAACGATGAAATTGGTTATTTCTTCATGTATAATGATCAACTCGATACTCCCTAGCCCCCAACAGCCTTTTTTTTCATAACACTTTAACCAGAGTGACGGGAGAGCGGCATTTCAGAAAACGTGCTTATCTCGGCGAGAAAAAGCGATTTCGGCAATAAAATTTAAAACGCGTGTAAAACATAAACCAAACGATGAAATTGGTTATTTCTTCATGTATAATGATCAACTCGATACTCCCTAGCCCCCAACAGCCTTTTTTTTCATAACACTTTAACCAGAGTGACGGGAGAGCGGCATTTCAGAAAACGTGCTTATCTCGGCGAGAAAAAGCGATTTCGGCAATAAAATTTAAAACGCGTGTAAAACATAAACCAAACGATGAAATTGGTTATTTCTTCATGTATAATGATCAACTCGATACTCCCTAGCCCCCAACAGCCTTTTTTTTCATAACACTTTAACCAGAGTGACGGGAGAGCGGCATTTCAGAAAACGTGCTTATCTCGGCGAGAAAAAGCGATTTCGGCAATAAAATTTAAAACGCGTGTAAAACATAAACCAAACGATGAAATTGGTTATTTCTTCATGTATAATGATCAACTCGATACTCCCTAGCCCCCAACAGCCTTTTTTTTCATAACACTTTAACCAGAGTGACGGGAGAGCGGCATTTCAGAAAACGTGCTTATCTCGGCGAGAAAAAGCGATTTCGGCAATAAAATTTAAAACGCGTGTAAAACATAAACCAAACGATGAAATTGGTTATTTCTTCATGTATAATGATCAACTCGATACTCCCTAGCCCCCAACAGCCTTTTTTTTCATAACACTTTAACCAGAGTGACGGGAGAGCGGCATTTCAGAAAACGTGCTTATCTCGGCGAGAAAAAGCGATTTCGGCAATAAAATTTAAAACGCGTGTAAAACATAAACCAAACGATGAAATTGGTTATTTCTTCATGTATAATGATCAACTCGATACTCCCTAGCCCCCAACAGCCTTTTTTTTCATAACACTTTAACCAGAGTGACGGGAGAGCGGCATTTCAGAAAACGTGCTTATCTCGGCGAGAAAAAGCGATTTCGGCAATAAAATTTAAAACGCGTGTAAAACATAAACCAAACGATGAAATTGGTTATTTCTTCATGTATAATGATCAACTCGATACTCCCTAGCCCCCAACAGCCTTTTTTTTCATAACACTTTAACCAGAGTGACGGGAGAGCGGCATTTCAGAAAACGTGCTTATCTCGGCGAGAAAAAGCGATTTCGGCAATAAAATTTAAAACGCGTGTAAAACATAAACCAAACGATGAAATTGGTTATTTCTTCATGTATAATGATCAACTCGATACTCCCTAGCCCCCAACAGCCTTTTTTTTCATAACACTTTAACCAGAGTGACGGGAGAGCGGCATTTCAGAAAACGTGCTTATCTCGGCGAGAAAAAGCGATTTCGGCAATAAAATTTAAAACGCGTGTAAAACATAAACCAAACGATGAAATTGGTTATTTCTTCATGTATAATGATCAACTCGATACTCCCTAGCCCCCAACAGCCTTTTTTTTCATAACACTTTAACCAGAGTGACGGGAGAGCGGCATTTCAGAAAACGTGCTTATCTCGGCGAGAAAAAGCGATTTCGGCAATAAAATTTAAAACGCGTGTAAAACATAAACCAAACGATGAAATTGGTTATTTCTTCATGTATAATGATCAACTCGATACTCCCTAGCCCCCAACAGCCTTTTTTTTCATAACACTTTAACCAGAGTGACGGGAGAGCGGCATTTCAGAAAACGTGCTTATCTCGGCGAGAAAAAGCGATTTCGGCAATAAAATTTAAAACGCGTGTAAAACATAAACCAAACGATGAAATTGGTTATTTCTTCATGTATAATGATCAACTCGATACTCCCTAGCCCCCAACAGCCTTTTTTTTCATAACACTTTAACCAGAGTGACGGGAGAGCGGCATTTCAGAAAACGTGCTTATCTCGGCGAGAAAAAGCGATTTCGGCAATAAAATTTAAAACGCGTGTAAAACATAAACCAAACGATGAAATTGGTTATTTCTTCATGTATAATGATCAACTCGATACTCCCTAGCCCCCAACAGCACTTTTTTTTCATAACACTTTAACCAGAGTGACGGGAGAGCGGCATTTCAGAAAACGTGCTTATCTCGGCGAGAAAAAGCGATTTCGGCAATAAAATTTAAAACGCGTGTAAAACATAAACCAAACGATGAAATTGGTTATTTCTTCATGTATAATGATCAACTCGATACTCCCTAGCCCCAACAGCCTTTTTTTTCATAACACTTTAACCAGAGTGACGGGAGAGCGGCATTTCAGAAAACGTGCTTATCTCGGCGAGAAAAAGCGATTTCGGCAATAAAATTTAAAACGCGTGTAAAACATAAACCAAACGATGAAATTGGTTATTTCTTCATGTATAATGATCAACTCGATACTCCCTAGCCCCCAACAGCCTTTTTTTTCATAACACTTTAACCAGAGTGACGGGAGAGCGGCATTTCAGAAAACGTGCTTATCTCGGCGAGAAAAAGCGATTTCGGCAATAAAATTTAAAACGCGTGTAAAACATAAACCAAACGATGAAATTGGTTATTTCTTCATGTATAATGATCAACTCGATACTCCCTAGCCCCCAACAGCCTTTTTTTTCATAACACTTTAACCAGAGTGACGGGAGAGCGGCATTTCAGAAAACGTGCTTATCTCGGCGAGAAAAAGCGATTTCGGCAATAAAATTTAAAACGCGTGTAAAACATAAACCAAACGATGAAATTGGTTATTTCTTCATGTATAATGATCAACTCGATACTCCCTAGCCCCCAACAGCCTTTTTTTTCATAACACTTTAACCAGAGTGACGGGAGAGCGGCATTTCAGAAAACGTGCTTATCTCGGCGAGAAAAAGCGATTTCGGCAATAAAATTTAAAACGCGTGTAAAACATAAACCAAACGATGAAATTGGTTATTTCTTCATGTATAATGATCAACTCGATACTCCCTAGCCCCCAACAGCCTTTTTTTTCATAACACTTTAACCAGAGTGACGGGAGAGCGGCATTTCAGAAAACGTGCTTATCTCGGCGAGAAAAAGCGATTTCGGCAATAAAATTTAAAACGCGTGTAAAACATAAACCAAACGATGAAATTGGTTATTTCTTCATGTATAATGATCAACTCGATACTCCCTAGCCCCCAACAGCCTTTTTTTTCATAACACTTTAACCAGAGTGACGGGAGAGCGGCATTTCAGAAAACGTGCTTATCTCGGCGAGAAAAAGCGATTTCGGCAATAAAATTTAAAACGCGTGTAAAACATAAACCAAACGATGAAATTGGTTATTTCTTCATGTATAATGATCAACTCGATACTCCCTAGCCCCCAACAGCCTTTTTTTTCATAACACTTTAACCAGAGTGACGGGAGAGCGGCATTTCAGAAAACGTGCTTATCTCGGCGAGAAAAAGCGATTTCGGCAATAAAATTTAAAACGCGTGTAAAACATAAACCAAACGATGAAATTGGTTATTTCTTCATGTATAATGATCAACTCGATACTCCCTAGCCCCCAACAGCCTTTTTTTTCATAACACTTTAACCAGAGTGACGGGAGAGCGGCATTTCAGAAAACGTGCTTATCTCGGCGAGAAAAAGCGATTTCGGCAATAAAATTTAAAACGCGTGTAAAACATAAACCAAACGATGAAATTGGTTATTTCTTCATGTATAATGATCAACTCGATACTCCCTAGCCCCCAACAGCCTTTTTTTTCATAACACTTTAACCAGAGTGACGGGAGAGCGGCATTTCAGAAAACGTGCTTATCTCGGCGAGAAAAAGCGATTTCGGCAATAAAATTTAAAACGCGTGTAAAACATAAACCAAACGATGAAATTGGTTATTTCTTCATGTATAATGATCAACTCGATACTCCCTAGCCCCCAACAGCCTTTTTTTTCATAACACTTTAACCAGAGTGACGGGAGAGCGGCATTTCAGAAAACGTGCTTATCTCGGCGAGAAAAAGCGATTTCGGCAATAAAATTTAAAACGCGTGTAAAACATAAACCAAACGATGAAATTGGTTATTTCTTCATGTATAATGATCAACTCGATACTCCCTAGCCCCCAACAGCCTTTTTTTTCATAACACTTTAACCAGAGTGACGGGAGAGCGGCATTTCAGAAAACGTGCTT
>NW_028232637.1:0-12500 GCF_054491065.1 Syngnathus leptorhynchus | reverse complement strand
GGACAACATTCGTAGTTGACACTTTGTGTCATTTTATCCGAGCGGGCGGGCGCCTCGAGAGGCGGACCGTCCGGGGCGACTCTCGGCCTGTGTTTTCGGAGCCGGCCGGGCCTCACGCTCCCTCCTTGGATGGACAACATTCGTAGTTGACACTTTGTGTCATTTTATCCGAGCGGGCGGGCGCCGCGAGGCGGACCGTCCGGGGCGACTCTCGGCCTGTGTTTAAGGAGCCGGCCGGGCATCACGCTCCTTCCTTGGATGGACAACATTCGCAGTTGACACTTTGTGTCATTTTATCCGAGCAGACGGGCGCCGCGAGGCGGACCGTCCGGGGCGACTCTCGGCCTGTGTTTTCGGAGCCGGCCGGGCATCACGCTCCCTCCTTGGATGGACAACATTCGTAGTTGACACTTTGTGTCATTTTATCCGAGCAGACGGGCGCCGCGAGGCGACCGTCCGGGGCGACTCTCGGCCTGTGTTTAAGGAGCCGGCCGGGCATCACGCTCCTTCCTTGGATGGACAACATTCGTAGTTGACACTTTGTGTCATTTTATCCGAGCGGGCGGGCGCCGCGAGGCGGACCGTCCGGGGCGACTCTCGGCCTGTGTTTAAGGAGCCGGCCGGGCATCACGCTCCTTCCTTGGATGGACAACATTCGCAGTTGACACTTTGTGTCATTTTATCCGAGCAGACGGGCGCCGCGAGGCGGACCGTCCGGGGCGACTCTCGGCCTGTGTTTTCGGAGCCGGCCGGGCATCACGCTCCCTCCTTGGATGGACAACATTCGTAGTTGACACTTTGTGTCATTTTATCCGAGCAGACGGGCGCCGCGAGGCGACCGTCCGGGGCGACTCTCGGCCTGTGTTTAAGGAGCCGGCCGGGCATCACGCTCCTTCCTTGGATGGACAACATTCGTAGTTGACACTTTGTGTCATTTTATCCGAGCGGGCGGGCGCCGCGAGGCGGACCGTCCGGGGCGACTCTCGGCCTGTGTTTAAGGAGCCGGCCGGGCATCACGCTCCTTCCTTGGATGGACAACATTCGCAGTTGACACTTTGTGTCATTTTATCCGAGCAGACGGGCGCCGCGAGGCGGACCGTCCGGGGCGACTCTCGGCCTGTGTTTAAGGAGCCGGCCGGGCATCACGCTCCTTCCTTGGATGGACAACATTCGTAGTTGACACTTTGTGTCATTTTATCCGAGCAGACGGGCGCCGCGAGGCGGACCGTCCGGGGCGACTCTCGGCCTGTGTTTAAGGAGCCGGCCGGGCATCACGCTCCTTCCTTGGATGGACAACATTCGTAGTTGACACTTTGTGTCATTTTATCCGAGCGGGCGGGCGCCGCGAGGCGGACCGTCCGGGGCGACTCTCGGCCTGTGTTTAAGGAGCCGGCCGGGCATCACGCTCCTTCCTTGGATGGACAACATTCGCAGTTGACACTTTGTGTCATTTTATCCGAGCAGACGGGCGCCGCGAGGCGGACCGTCCGGGGCGACTCTCGGCCTGTGTTTAAGGAGCCGGCCGGGCATCACGCTCCTTCCTTGGATGGACAACATTCGTAGTTGACACTTTGTGTCATTTTATCCGAGCAGACGGGCGCCGCGAGGCGGACCGTCCGGGGCGACTCTCGGCCTGTGTTTAAGGAGCCGGCCGGGCATCACGCTCCTTCCTTGGATGGACAACATTCGCAGTTGACACTTTGTGTCATTTTGTTCGGCCTGTGTTTAAGGAGGCGGCCGTCCTCCACTCGGTCCGTGTTTAAGGAGCGACACTCGCGCTCCGGTTCGGCCTGTATTTAGGGAGGCGGCCGTCCTCCGCTTGGTCTGTGTTAAGGGCGACACTCGGTCCATGTTTGAGGAGCCTGGCCCTGACGCTCTCTCTCCGGCCTGTGTTTAAGGAGGCGGCCGTCCTCCCCTTGGTCTGTGTTAAGGGCGACACTCGGTCCATGTTTGAGGAGCCTGGCCCTGACGCTCCTCTCCGGCCTGTGTTTAAGGAGGCGGCCGTCCTCCCCTTGGTCCGTGTTAAGGGCGACACTCGGTCCATGTTTGAGGAGCCTGGCCCTGACGCTCCTCTCCGGCCTGTGTTTAAGGAGGCGGCCGTCCTCCCCTTGGTCCGTGTTAAGGGCGACACTCGGTCCATGTTTGAGGAGCCTGGCCCTGACGCTCCTCTCCGGCCTGTGTTTAAGGAGGCGGCCGTCCTCCCCTTGGTCTGTGTTAAGGGCGACACTCGGTCCATGTTTGAGGAGCCTGGCCCTGACGCTCCTCTCCGGCCTGTGTTTAAGGAGGCGGCCGTCCTCCCCTTGGTCTGTGTTAAGGGCGACACTCTGTCCATGTTTGAGGAGCCTGGCCCTGACGCTCCTCTCCGGCCTGTGTTTAAGGAGGCGGCCGTCCTCCCCTTGGTCTGTGTTAAGGGCGACACTCGGTCCATGTTTGAGGAGCCTGGCCCTGACGCTCCTCTCCGGCCTGTGTTTAAGGAGGCGGCCGTCCTCCCCTTGGTCTGTGTTAAGGGCGAAACTCTGTCCATGTTTGAGGAGCCTGGCCCTGACGCTCCTCTCCGGCCTGTGTTTAAGGAGGCGGCCGTCCTCCCCTTGGTCTGTGTTAAGGGCGACACTCGGTCCGTGTTTAAGGAGCGGCCCTCGCGCTCCGGTTCGGCCTGTATTTAGGGAGGCGGCCGTCCTCCGCTTGGTCTGTGTTAAGGGCGACACTCGGTCCGTGTTTAAGGAGCCGGCCCTGACGCTCCTCTTCGGCCTGTGTTTAAGGAGCCGGCCGTCCTCCACTTCCTTCCATGCACCACCACATTCGCAGTTGACACTTTGCCATTTTTTCAGAGAGGTGACACTTAGTCGTTTTTTCGAAAGTTGACACTTAGTCGTTTTTTCGAAAGTTGACACTTTGCCGTTTTTTCAGAGAGGCGACACTTAGTCGTTTTTTCGAAAGTTGACACTTAGCCGTTTTTTCGAAAGTTGACACTTAGCCGTTTTTTCGAAAGTTGACACTTAGCCGTTTTTTCGAAAGTTGACACTTAGTCACTTTTTCGCCACAGTGACACCTCCAGCGCGTGCCACGGCGCTTTTCAGGTCTTCTATCCGACCTTGTGCTGTCGAGGACGGCGTGTCCGACGCCGTGGGGAGACCAGCACCATCTCCTCCATACTCGTAAACGGGGTGCTTTGGAAAACGGGGGGAAAGTCGATGAGTACACTGACTACTGGGACCATTTCATTGTACTCTGGCGCACCTGAAGACCAAAAAAGGTACTGCACCTTAGCCCGGGTACCTCACCCCCTGGTACCTCGAGGAGAACTTAGAAAAATTTCGACAAATTTTTGGTGAGCTCCAGGGAGAGAGGCTGATTTTTCGCTTTTTGAGGCCGACCGCCGAACCGGCGCGGGGCGGACTCACAAGCCCCCCAGAGCCGTGGGCACTTAGTCGTTTTTTCAGAGAGGCGACACTTAGTCGTTTTTTCAGAGGCGACACTTAGTCGTTTTTTCGAAAGTTGACACTTAGCCGTTTTTTCGAAAGTCGACACTTAGCCGTTTTTTTGGAAAGTTGACACTTAGTCGTTTTTTCGAAAGTTGACACTTAGTCGTTTTTTCGCCACAATTGGCTCTGAGCTCCAGGGGGAGAGCCTGGTTTTGCCTTATTTCAGGCCGGCTGGGGAACCGGCGCGGGTCGGATGCACGAGCCCGGCAGAGCCGTGGGCACTTAGAAAATTTTCGCCGATTAAGCTGGGACCTCCAGGCGGAGACCGGCATTCCTCGTCCTCGGGGTTCGACCCAGGAACCGGCGCTGGGCAGACGCCGTAGCCACGCAGAGCCGTGGGCACTTAGAAAATATTCGCCAAGTTGGCTCTGAGCTCCAGGCGGAGAGGCTGGTTTTGCCTTATTTCAGGCCGGCTGGGGAACCGGCGCGGGTCGGATGCACGAGCCCGCAGAGCCGTGGGCACTTTGCCATTTTCTCAGAGTCGACACTTAGTCGTTTTTTCAGAGAGGCGACACTCTGTCGTTTTTTCGAAAGTTGACACTTTGCCGTTTTTTCAGAGAGGCGACACTTAGCCGTTTTTTCGAAAGTTGACACTTAGCCGTTTTTTCGAAAGTCGACACTTAGCCGTTTTTTCAGAGATGTGACACTTTGCCGTTTTTTCGAAAGTCGACACTTAGCCGTTTTTTCAGAGATGTGACACTTAGAAACTTTTTGCCAAGTTGGCTGTGAGCTCCAGGAGGAGACCGTTATTTTTCGTCATTCGAGGCCGACTGCGGAACCGGCGCTGGGCGGACGCCAAAGCTCGGCAGGGCCGTGGGCACTTAGAAACTTTTTGCCAAGTTGGCTGTGAGCTCCAGGAGGAGACCGTTATTTTTCGTCATTCGAGGCCGACTGCGGAACCGGCGCTGAGCGGACGCCAAAGCTCGGCAGGGCCGTGGGCACTTAGAAACTTTTTGCCAAGTTGGCTGTGAGCTCCAGGAGGAGACCGTTATTTTTCGTCATTCGAGGCCGACTGCGGAACCGGCGCTGGGCGGACGCCAAAGCTCGGCAGGGCCGTGGGCACTTAGAAACTTTTTGCCAAGTTGGCTGTGAGCTCCAGGAGGAGACCGTTATTTTTCGTCATTCGAGGCCGACTGCGGAACCGGCGCTGAGCGGACGCCAAAGCTCGGCAGGGCCGTGGGCACTTAGAAACTTTTTGCCAAGTTGGCTGTGAGCTCCAGGAGGAGACCGTTATTTTTCGTCATTCGAGGCCGACTGCGGAACCGGCGCTGGGCGGACGCCAAAGCTCGGCAGGGCCGTGGGCACTTAGAAACTTTTTGCCAAGTTGGCTGTGAGCTCCAGGAGGAGACCGTTATTTTTCGTCATTCGAGGCCGACTGCGGAACCGGCGCTGAGCGGACGCCAAAGCTCGGCAGGGCCGTGGGCACTTAGAAACTTTTTGCCAAGTTGGCTGTGAGCTCCAGGAGGAGACCGTTATTTTTCGTCATTCGAGGCCGACTGCGGAACCGGCGCTGGGCGGACGCCAAAGCTCGGCAGGGCCGTGGGCACTTAGAAACTTTTTGCCAAGTTGGCTGTGAGCTCCAGGAGGAGACCGTTATTTTTCGTCATTCGAGGCCGACTGCGGAACCGGCGCTGGGCGGACGCCAAAGCTCGGCAGGGCCGTGGGCACTTAGAAACTTTTTGCCAAGTTGGCTGTGAGCTCCAGGAGGAGACCGTTATTTTTCGTCATTCGAGGCCGACTGCGGAACCGGCGCTGAGCGGACGCCAAAGCTCGGCAGGGCCGTGGGCACTTAGAAACTTTTTGCCAAGTTGGCTGTGAGCTCCAGGAGGAGACCGTTATTTTTCGTCATTCGAGGCCGACTGCGGAACCGGCGCTGGGCGGACGCCAAAGCTCGGCAGGGCCGTGGGCACTTAGAAACTTTTTGCCAAGTTGGCTGTGAGCTCCAGGAGGAGACCGTTATTTTTCGTCATTCGAGGCCGACTGCGGAACCGGCGCTGAGCGGACGCCAAAGCTCGGCAGGGCCGTGGGCACTTAGAAACTTTTTGCCAAGTTGGCTGTGAGCTCCAGGAGGAGACCGTTATTTTTCGTCATTCGAGGCCGACTGCGGAACCGGCGCTGGGCGGACGCCAAAGCTCGGCAGGGCCGTGGGCACTTAGAAACTTTTTGCCAAGTTGGCTGTGAGCTCCAGGAGGAGACCGTTATTTTTCGTCATTCTAGGCCGGCTGCAGAACCGGCGCGGGTCGGATGCACGAGCCCGCAGAGCCGTGGGCACTTTGCCACTTTTTCGCCACAATTGGCTCTGAGCTCCAGGAGGAGACCGTTATTTTTCGTCATTCTAGGCCGGTTGCAGAACCGGCGCGGCTCGGATGCACGAGCCCGCAGAGCCGTGGGCACTTAGAAAATTTTCAGAGAGGCGACACTTTGCCATTTTTTCAGAGAGGTGACACTTAGTCGTTTTTTCGAAAGTTGACACTTAGCCGTTTTTTCGAAAGTTGACACTTAGTCGTTTTTTCGAAAGTTGACACTTAGTCGTTTTTTCGCCAAAGTGCCCACCTCCAGCGCGTGCCACGGCGCTTTCCAGGTCTTCTATCCGACCTTGTGCTGTCGAGGACGGCGTGTCCGACGCCGTGGGGAGACCAGCACCATCTCCTCCATACTCGTAAACGAGGTGCTTTGGAAAACGGGGGGAAAGTCGATGAGTACACTGACTACTGGGACCATTTCATTGTACTCTGGCGCACCTGAAGACCAAAAAAGGTACTGCACCTTAGCCCGGGTACCTCACCCCCTGGTACCTCGAGGAGAACTTAGAAAAATTTCGACAAATTTTTGGTGAGCTCCAGGGAGAGAGGCTGATTTTTTGCTTTTTGAGGCCGACCGCCGAACCGGCGCGGGGCGGACTCACAAGCCCCGCAGAGCCGTGGGCACTTAGTCGTTTTTTCGAAAGTTGACACTTAGCCGTTTTTTCGAAAGTTGACACTTAGCCGTTTTTTCGAAAGTCGACACTTAGCCGTTTTTTCGAAAGTTGACACTTAGTCGTTTTTTCGCCGATTTTGCTGGGACCTCCAGGCGAGGACCGGCGTTTTTCGTCTTCCGGGTCCGACCCGGGAACCAGCGCCGAGCGGACACATTCGCTCGCAAGTGCCGTTGGCACTTAGAAAATTTTTCGTTTGTCATGAGCTCCGGGCGGAGACCGGCGTTTTTCGTCTTCCGGGTTCGACCCGGGAACCAGCGCCGAGCGGACACATTCGCTCGCTAGTGCCGTTGGCACTTAGAAAATATTTCGTTTGTCATGAGCTCCGGGCGGAGACCGGCGTTTTTCGTCTTCCGGGTCCGACCCGGGAACCAGCGCCGAGCGGACACATTCGCTCGCTAGTGCCGTTGGCACTTAGAAAATTTTTCGTTTGTCATGAGCTCCGGGCGGAGACCGGCGTTTTTTCGTCTTCCGGGTTCGACCCGGGAACCAGCGCCGAGCGGACACATTCGCTCGCTAGTGCCGTTGGCACTTAGAAAATTTTTCGTTTGTCATGAGCTCCGGGCGGAGACCGGCGTTTTTTGTCTTCCGGGTTCGACCCGGGAACCAGCGCCGAGCGGACACATTCGCTCGCTAGTGCCGTTGGCACTTAGAAAATTTTTCGTTTGTCATGAGCTCCGGGCGGAGAGCGGCGTTTTTCGTCTTCCGGGTTCGACCCGGGAACCAGCGCCGAGCGGACACATTCGCTCGCTAGTGCCGTTGGCACTTAGAAAATTTTTCGTTTGTCATGAGCTCCGGGCGGAGAGCGGCGTTTTTCGTCTTCCGGGTTCGACCCGGGAACCAGCGCCGAGCGGACACATTCGCTCGCTAGTGCCGTTGGCACTTAGAAAATTTTTCGTTTGTAATGAGCTCCGGGCGGAGAGCGGCGTTTTTCGTCTTCCGGGTTCGACCCGGGAACCAGCGCCGAGCGGACACATTCGCTCGCTAGTGCCGTTGGCACTTAGAAAATTTTTCGTTTGTCATGAGCTCCGGGCGGAGAGCGGCGTTTTTCGTCTTCCGGGTTCGACCCGGGAACCAGCGCCGAGCGGACACATTCGCTCGCTAGTGCCGTTGGCACTTAGAAAATTTTTCGTTTGTCATGAGCTCCGGGCGGAGAGCGGCGTTTTTCGTCTTCCGGGTTCGACCCGGGAACCAGCGCCGAGCGGACACATTCGCTCGCTAGTGCCGTTGGCACTTAGAAAATTTTTCGTTTGTCATGAGCTCCGGGCGGAGAGCGGCGTTTTTCGTCTTCCGGGTTCGACCCGGGAACCAGCGCCGAGCGGACACATTCGCTCGCTAGTGCCGTTGGCACTTAGAAAATTTTTCGTTTGTCATGAGCTCCGGGCGGAGACCGGCATTTTTCGTCATTCGAGGCCGACGGGGGAACCAGCCGGAGCGGACACGTTTGCTCGGAAGAGCCGTTGGCACTTAGAAAAAATTCCGTGTCTCGTGAGCTCCAGGGGGGACAGGCTGGTTTTATTCATCCGTAGCCGACATGGGAACCAGCGCGGAGCGGATTGGTGTTGCGCTGCCATATACCTCATCTCTCTCAGGAGTCCCCCCCTTATACGTGCCGATGGTGTTTTGGAAAACGGGGGGTAACTGGATGAGTACACTGACTAGTGGGACCAAGTACACTAATAGCCCCTGGTACCTAAAATGGAAGTATAGAGGCCGACTTTCGGGCAAGATCACGCCGGGTTAGGCTTCCAGGACCTCGGCTAAGCAATTTTAACGGGTTGCCCGGTTCTTTTTTGAACCAGCCCGGTTCTTTTTTTTTATCCAGCCCGGTTCTTTTTACACTTCCAGCTGGAGCTCGGGAGCGGCTTTTTGCACAAGATCACGCCGTGTTAGGCTTCCAGGACCTCAGCTAAGCAATTTTAACGGGTCGCCCGGTTCTTTTTTGATCCAGCCCGGTTCTTTTTTTTATCCAGCCTGGTTCTTTTTACACTTCCAGCTGGAGCTCGGGAGCGGCTTTTTGCACAAGAACACGCCGTGTTAGGCTTCCAGGACCTCGGCTAAGCAATTTTAACGGGTTGCCCGGTTCTTTTTTGAACCAGCCCGGTTCTTTTTTTTATCCAGCCCGGTTCTTTTTACACTTCCAGCTGGAGCTCGGGAGCGGCTTTTTGCACAAGAACACGCCGTGTTAGGCTTCCAGGACCTCGGCTAAGCAATTTTAACGGGTCGCCCGGTTCTTTTTTGATCCAGCCCGGTTCTTTTTTTTATCCAGCCTGGTTCTTTTTACACTTCCAGCTGGAGCTCGGGAGCGGCTTTTTGCACAAGATCACGCCGTGTTAGGCTTCCAGGACCTCGGCTAAGCAATTTTAACGGGTCGCCCGGTTCTTTTTTTTATCCAGCCCGGTTCTTTTTTTATCCAGCCCGGTTCTTTTTACACTTCCAGCTGGAGCTCGGGAGCGGCTTTTTGCACAAGATCACGCCGTGTTAGGCTTCCAGGACCTCGGCTAAGCAATTTTAACGGGTCGCCCGGTTCTTTTTTGATCCAGCCCGGTTCTTTTTTTTATCCAGCCTGGTTCTTTTTACACTTCCAGCTGGAGCTCGGGAGCGGCTTTTTGCACAAGAACACGCCGTGTTAGGCTTCCAGGACCTCGGCTAAGCAATTTTAACGGGTCGCCCGGTTCTTTTTTTTATCCAGCCCGGTTCTTTTTTTATCCAGCCCGGTTCTTTTTACACTTCCAGCTGGAGCTCGGGAGCGGCTTTTTGCACAAGATCACGCCGTGTTAGGCTTCCAGGACCTCGGCTAAGCAATTTTAACGGGTCGCCCGGTTCTTTTTTGATCCAGCCCGGTTCTTTTTTTTATCCAGCCCGGTTCTTTTTACACTTCCAGCTGGAGCTTGGGAGCGGCTTTTTGCACAAGAACACGCCGTGTTAGGCTTCCAGGACCTCGGCTAAGCAATTTTAACGGGTCGCCCGGTTCTTTTTTTATCCAGCCCGGTTCTTTTTTTATCCAGCCCGGTTCTTTTTACACTTCCAGCTGGAGCTCGGGAGCGGCTTTTTGCACAAGATCACGCCGTGTTAGGCTTCCAGGACCTCGGCTAAGCAATTTTAACGGGTCGCCCGGTTCTTTTTTGATCCAGCCCGGTTCTTTTTTTTATCCAGCCTGGTTCTTTTTACACTTCCAGCTGGAGCTCGGGAGCGGCTTTTTGCACAAGAACACGCCGTGTTAGGCTTCCAGGACCTCGGCTAAGCAATTTTAACGGGTCGCCCGGTTCTTTTTTTTATCCAGCCCGGTTCTTTTTTTATCCAGCCCGGTTCTTTTTACACTTCCAGCTGGAGCTCGGGAGCGGCTTTTTGCACAAGATCACGCCGTGTTAGGCTTCCAGGACCTCGGCTAAGCAATTTTAACGGGTCGCCCGGTTCTTTTTTGATCCAGCCCGGTTCTTTTTTTTATCCAGCCCGGTTCTTTTTACACTTCCAGCTGGAGCTTGGGAGCGGCTTTTTGCACAAGAACACGCCGTGTTAGGCTTCCAGGACCTCGGCTAAGCAATTTTAACGGGTCGCCCGGTTCTTTTTTGATCCAGCCCGGTTCTTTTTTTATCCAGCCCGGTTCTTTTCACACTTCCAGCTGGAGCTCGGCAGCGGCTATTTGCACAAGATCACGCCGGGTTAGGCTTCCAGGACCTCGGCTAAGCAATTTTAACGGGTCGCCCGGTTCTTTTTTGATCCAGCCCGGTTCTTTTTTTATCCAGCCCGGTTCTTTTTACACTTCCAGCTGGAGCTCGGGAGCGGCTTTTTGCACAAGATCACGCCGTGTTAGGCTTCCAGGACCTCGGCTAAGCAATTTTAACGGGTCGCCCGGTTCTTTTTTGATCCAGCCCGGTTCTTTTTTTATCCAGCCCGGTTCTTTTTACACTTCCAGCTGGAGCTCGGGAGCGGTTTTTTTGCACAAGATCACGCCGTGTTAGGCTTCCAGGACCTCGGCTAAGCAATTTTAACGGGCCGCCCGGTTCTTTTTTGATCCAGCCCGGTTCTTTTTTGATCCAGCCCGGTTCTTTTTCCACTTCCAGCTGGAGCTCAGCAGCGGCTTTTTGCACAAGATCACGCCGGGTTAGGCTTCCAGGACCTCGGCTAAGCACTTCTAACGGGTCGCCCGGTTCTTTTTTTGAACCAGCCCGGTTCTTTTTACACTTCCAGCTGGAGCTCAGCAGCGGCTTTTTGCACAAGATCACGCCGGGTTAGGGTTCCAGGACCTCGGCTAAGCAATTTTAACGGGCCGCCCGGTTCTTTTTTTGATCCAGCCCGGTTCTTTTTACACTTCCAGCTGGAGCTCAGCAGCGGCTTTTTGCACAAGATCACGCCGGGTTAGGCTTCCAGGACCTCGGCTAAGCACTTCTAACGGGCCCTGGTCCACCCCTGCCAGCGCATTTCAAAACTTGGCATTAATTTCGACCTAAGAGACGAAGTCTGATTTTTTTCTACCACTTGGGCGGCCTTTTTGCACCCAGAACACCCGCACCGGCACCATAAATTCGAAGGGTGCCGAGTGCGTCGGCGCAGATTCTGCGACGGAGTGACACTTCCCTCTTGTGGACATTCGGCGGTAGGTGAAATGCGCACTCGGTCTTCTCTTTTCTTTTCCTTCCAGTGAAACTTTGGCAACATTCTGCGAGCTGCTGGCTTCCAGAACCTCGGCCAAGCAGGTGGAGGATTTTTTTCCACTTCCAGCTGGAGGTGAGGAGGGACTTTTTGGGCAAGATCACGCCGACTTAGCAAGCAAGGTGGAAGTGCCAGCATGCAGTGGCTGGAAGTGTGGATGTGGAGCTCCAGCACCCTCCCTGCCTATGGAAGTGTGGAGCTCCAGCACCCTCCCTGCCTATGGAAGTGTGGAGCTCCAGCACCCTCCCTGCCTATGGAAGTGTGGAGCTCCAGCACCCTCCCTGCCTATGGAAGTGTGGAGCTCCAGCACCCTCCCTGCCTATGGAAGTGTGGAGCTCCAGCACCCTCCCTGCCTATGGAAGTGTGGAGCTCCAGCACCCTCCCTGCCTATGGAAGTGTGGAGCTCCAGCACCCTCCCTGCCTATGGAAGTGTGGAGCTCCAGCACCCTCCCTGCCTATGGAAGTGTGGAGCTCCAGCACCCTCCCTGCCTATGGAAGTGTGGAGCTCCAGCACCCTCCCTGCCTATGGAAGTGTGGAGCTCCAGCACCCTCCCTGCCTATGGAAGTGTGGAGCTCCAGCACCCTCCCTGCCTATGGAAGTGTGGAGCTCCAGCACCCTCCCTGCCTATGGAAGTGTGGAGCTCCAGCACCCTCCCTGCCTATGGAAGTGTGGAGCTCCAGCACCCTCCCTGCCTATGGAAGTGTGGAGCTCCAGCACCCTCCCTGCCTATGGAAGTGTGGAGCTCCAGCACCCTCCCTGCCTATGGAAGTGTGGAGCTCCAGCACCCTCCCTGCCTATGGAAGTGTGGAGCTCCAGCACCCTCCCTGCCTATGGAAGTGTGGAGCTCCAGCACCCTCCCTGCCTATGGAAGTGTGGAGCTCCAGCACCCCTCCCTGCCTATGGAAGTGTGGAGCTCCAGCACCCTCCCTGCCTATGGAAGTGTGGAGCTCCAGCACCCTCCCTGCCTATGGAAGTGTGGAGCTCCAGCACCCTCCCTGCCTATGGAAGTGTGGAGCTCCAGCACCCCTCCCTGCCTATGGAAGTGTGGAGCTCCAGCACCCTCCCTGCCTATGGAAGGTGGAGCTCCAGCACCCTCCCTGCCTATGGAAGTGTGGAGCTCCAGCACCCTCCCTGCCTATGGAAGTGTGGAGCTCCAGCACCCTCCCTGCCTATGGAAGTGTGGAGCTCCAGCACCCTCCCTGCCTATGGAAGTGTGGAGCTCCAGCACCCTCCCTGCCTATGGAAGTGTGGAGCACCCAGCACCCTCCCTGCCTATGGAAGTGTGGGAGCTCCAGCACCCTCCCTGCCTATGGAAGTGTGGAGCTCAGCACCTCCCTGCCTATGGAAGTGTGGGAGCTCCTCTGCAGGGGGAGCCAGCCCTCCACTGCCT
>NW_028232636.1:0-24751 GCF_054491065.1 Syngnathus leptorhynchus | reverse complement strand
GACGGGAGAGCGGCATTTCAGAAAACGTGCTTATCTCGGCGAGAAAAAGCGATTTCAGCAATAAAATTTAAAACGCGTGTAAAACATAAACCAAACGATGAAATTGGTTATTTCTTCATGTATAATGATCAACTCGATACTCCCTAGCCCCCAACAGCCTTATTTTTCATAACACTTTAACCAGAGTGACGGGAGAGCGGCATTTCAGAAAACGTGCTTATCTCGGCGAGAAAAAGCGATTTCGGCAATACAATTTAAAACGCGTGTAAAACATAAACCAAACGATGAAATTAGTTATTTCTTCATGTATAATGATCAACTCGATACTCCCTAGCCCCCAACAGCCTTTTTTTTCATAACACTTTAACCAGAGTGACGGGAGAGCGGCATTTCAGAAAACGTGCTTATCTCGGCGAGAAAAAGCGATTTCGGCAATAAAATTTAAAAGGCGTGTAAAACATAAACCAAACGATGAAATTGGTTATTTCTTCATGTATAATGATCAACTCGATACTCCCTAGCCCCCAACAGCCTTTTTTTTCATAACACTTTAACCAGAGTGACGGGAGAGCGGCATTTCAGAAAACGTGCTTATCTCGGCGAGAAAAAGCGATTTCGGCAATAAAATTTAAAACGCGTGTAAAACATAAACCAAACGATGAAATTGGTTATTTCTTCATGTATAATGATCAACTCGATACTCCCTAGCCCCCAACAGCCTTTTTTTTCATAACACTTTAACCAGAGTGACGGGAGAGCGGCATTTCAGAAAACGTGCTTATCTCGGCGAGAAAAAGCGATTTCGGCAATAAAATTTAAAACGCGTGTAAAACATAAACCAAACGATGAAATTGGTTATTTCTTCATGTATAATGATCAACTCGATACTCCCTAGCCCCCAACAGCCTTTTTTTTCATAACACTTTAACCAGAGTGACGGGAGAGCGGCATTTCAGAAAACGTGCTTATCTCGGCGAGAAAAAGCGATTTCGGCAATAAAATTTAAAACGCGTGTAAAACATAAACCAAACGATGAAATTGGTTATTTCTTCATGTATAATGATCAACTCGATACTCCCTAGCCCCCAACAGCCTTTTTTTTCATAACACTTTAACCAGAGTGACGGGAGAGCGGCATTTCAGAAAACGTGCTTATCTCGGCGAGAAAAAGCGATTTCGGCAATAAAATTTAAAACGCGTGTAAAACATAAACCAAACGATGAAATTGGTTATTTCTTCATGTATAATGATCAACTCGATACTCCCTAGCCCCCAACAGCCTTTTTTTTCATAACACTTTAACCAGAGTGACGGGAGAGCGGCATTTCAGAAAACGTGCTTATCTCGGCGAGAAAAAGCGATTTCGGCAATAAAATTTAAAACGCGTGTAAAACATAAACCAAACGATGAAATTGGTTATTTCTTCATGTATAATGATCAACTCGATACTCCCTAGCCCCCAACAGCCTTTTTTTTCATAACACTTTAACCAGAGTGACGGGAGAGCGGCATTTCAGAAAACGTGCTTATCTCGGCGAGAAAAAGCGATTTCGGCAATAAAATTTAAAACGCGTGTAAAACATAAACCAAACGATGAAATTGGTTATTTCTTCATGTATAATGATCAACTCGATACTCCCTAGCCCCCAACAGCCTTTTTTTTCATAACACTTTAACCAGAGTGACGGGAGAGCGGCATTTCAGAAAACGTGCTTATCTCGGCGAGAAAAAGCGATTTCGGCAATAAAATTTAAAACGCGTGTAAAACATAAACCAAACGATGAAATTGGTTATTTCTTCATGTATAATGATCAACTCGATACTCCCTAGCCCCCAACAGCCTTTTTTTTCATAACACTTTAACCAGAGTGACGGGAGAGCGGCATTTCAGAAAACGTGCTTATCTCGGCGAGAAAAAGCGATTTCGGCAATAAAATTTAAAACTGCGTGTAAAACATAAACCAAACGATGAAATTGGTTATTTCTTCATGTATAATGATCAACTCGATACTCCCTAGCCCCCAACAGCCTTTTTTTTCATAACACTTTAACCAGAGTGACGGGAGAGCGGCATTTCAGAAAACGTGCTTATCTCGGCGAGAAAAAGCGATTTCGGCAATAAAATTTAAAACGCGTGTAAAACATAAACCAAACGATGAAATTGGTTATTTCTTCATGTATAATGATCAACTCGATACTCCCTAGCCCCCAACAGCCTTTTTTTTCATAACACTTTAACCAGAGTGACGGGAGAGCGGCATTTCAGAAAACGTGCTTATCTCGGCGAGAAAAAGCGATTTCGGCAATAAAATTTAAAACGCGTGTAAAACATAAACCAAACGATGAAATTGGTTATTTCTTCATGTATAATGATCAACTCGATACTCCCTAGCCCCCAACAGCCTTTTTTTTCATAACACTTTAACCAGAGTGACGGGAGAGCGGCATTTCAGAAAACGTGCTTATCTCGGCGAGAAAAAGCGATTTCGGCAATAAAATTTAAAACGCGTGTAAAACATAAACCAAACGATGAAATTGGTTATTTCTTCATGTATAATGATCAACTCGATACTCCCTAGCCCCCAACAGCCTTTTTTTTCATAACACTTTAACCAGAGTGACGGGAGAGCGGCATTTCAGAAAACGTGCTTATCTCGGCGAGAAAAAGCGATTTCGGCAATAAAATTTAAAACGCGTGTAAAACATAAACCAAACGATGAAATTGGTTATTTCTTCATGTATAATGATCAACTCGATACTCCCTAGCCCCCAACAGCCTTTTTTTTCATAACACTTTAACCAGAGTGACGGGAGAGCGGCATTTCAGAAAACGTGCTTATCTCGGCGAGAAAAAGCGATTTCGGCAATAAAATTTAAAACGCGTGTAAAACATAAACCAAACGATGAAATTGGTTATTTTTTCATGTATAATGATCAACTCGATACTCCCTAGCCCCCAACAGCCTTTTTTTTCATAACACTTTAACCAGAGTGACGGGAGAGCGGCATTTCAGAAAACGTGCTTATCTCGGCGAGAAAAAGCGATTTCGGCAATAAAATTTAAAACGCGTGTAAAACATAAACCAAACGATGAAATTGGTTATTTCTTCATGTATAATGATCAACTCGATACTCCCTAGCCCCCAACAGCCTTTTTTTTCATAACACTTTAACCAGAGTGACGGGAGAGCGGCATTTCAGAAAACGTGCTTATCTCGGCGAGAAAAAGCGATTTCGGCAATAAAATTTAAAACGCGTGTAAAACATAAACCAAACGATGAAATTGGTTATTTCTTCATGTATAATGATCAACTCGATACTCCCTAGCCCCCAACAGCCTTTTTTTTTCATAACACTTTAACCAGAGTGACGGGAGAGCGGCATTTCAGAAAACGTGCTTATCTCGGCGAGAAAAAGCGATTTCGGCAATAAAATTTAAAACGCGTGTAAAACATAAACCAAACGATGAAATTGGTTATTTCTTCATGTATAATGATCAACTCGATACTCCCTAGCCCCCAACAGCCTTTTTTTTTCATAACACTTTAACCAGAGTGACGGGAGAGCGGCATTTCAGAAAACGTGCTTATCTCGGCGAGAAAAAGCGATTTCGGCAATAAAATTTAAAACGCGTGTAAAACATAAACCAAACGATGAAATTGGTTATTTCTTCATGTATAATGATCAACTCGATACTCCCTAGCCCCCAACAGCCTTTTTTTTCATAACACTTTAACCAGAGTGACGGGAGAGCGGCATTTCAGAAAACGTGCTTATCTCGGCGAGAAAAAGCAATTTCAGCAATAAAATTTAAAACGCGTGTAAAACATAAACCAAACGATGAAATTGGTTATTTCTTCATGTATAATGATCAACTCGATACTCCCTAGCCCCCAACAGCCTTTTTTTTCATAACACTTTAACCAGAGTGACGGGAGAGCGGCATTTCAGAAAACGTGCTTATCTCGGCGAGAAAAAGCGATTTCGGCAATAAAATTTAAAACGCGTGTAAAACATAAACCAAACGATGAAATTGGTTATTTCTTCATGTATAATGATCAACTCGATACTCCCTAGCCCCCAACAGCCTTTTTTTTCATAACACTTTAACCAGAGTGACGGGAGAGCGGCATTTCAGAAAACGTGCTTATCTCGGCGAGAAAAAGCGATTTCGGCAATAAAATTTAAAACGCGTGTAAAACATAAACCAAACGATGAAATTGGTTATTTCTTCATGTATAATGATCAACTCGATACTCCCTAGCCCCCAACAGCCTTTTTTTTCATAACACTTTAACCAGAGTGACGGGAGAGCGGCATTTCAGAAAACGTGCTTATCTCGGCGAGAAAAAGCGATTTCGGCAATAAAATTTAATACGCGTGTAAAGCATAAACCAAACGATGAAATTGGTTATTTCTTCATGTATAATGATCAACTCGATACTCCCTAGCCCCCAACAGCCTTTTTTTTCATAACACTTTAACCAGAGTGACGGGAGAGCGGCATTTCAGAAAACGTGCTTATCTCGGCGAGAAAAAGTGATTTCGGATATAAAATTTAAAACGCGTGTAAAACATAAACCAAACGATGAAATTGGTTATTTCTTCATGTATAATGATCAACTCGATACTCCCTAGCCCCCAACAGCCTTTTTTTTCATAACACTTTAACCAGAGTGACGGGAGAGCGGCATTTCAGAAAACGTGCTTATCTCGGCGAGAAAAAGCGATTTCGGCAATAAAATTTAAAACGCGTGTAAAACATAAACCAAACGATGAAATTGGTTATTTCTTCATGTATAATGATCAACTCGATACTCCCTAGCCCCCAACAGCCTTTTTTTTCATAACACTTTAACCAGAGTGACGGGAGAGCGGCATTTCAGAAAACGTGCTTATCTCGGCGAGAAAAAGCGATTTCGGCAATAAAATTTAAAACGCGTGTAAAACATAAACCAAACGATGAAATTGGTTATTTCCTTATGTATAATGATCAACTCGATACTCCCTAGCCCCCAACAGCCTTTTTTTTCATAACACTTTAACCAGAGTGACGGGAGAGCGGCATTTCAGAAAACGTGCTTATCTCGGCGAGAAAAAGCGATTTCGGCAATAAAATTTAAAACGCGTGTAAAACATAAACCAAACGATGAAATTGGTTATTTCTTCATGTATAATGATCAACTCGATACTCCCTAGCCCCCAACAGCCTTTTTTTTCATAACACTTTAACCAGAGTGACGGGAGAGCGGCATTTCAGAAAACGTGCTTATCTCGGCGAGAAAAAGCGATTTCGGCAATAAAATTTAAAACGCGTGTAAAACATAAACCAAACGATGAAATTGGTTATTTCTTCATGTATAATGATCAACTCGATACTCCCTAGCCCCCAACAGCCTTTTTTTTCATAACACTTTAACCAGAGTGACGGGAGAGCGGCATTTCAGAAAACGTGCTTATCTCGGCGAGAAAAAGCGATTTCGGCAATAAAATTTAAAACGCGTGTAAAACATAAACCAAACGATGAAATTGGTTATTTCTTCATGTATAATGATCAACTCGAGTCGAGCTCCAGGGAGAGAGGCTGATTTTTCGCTTTTTGAGGCCGACCGACGAACCGGCGCGGGGCGGACTCAAAAGCCCGCAGAGCCGTAGGCACTTAGAAAAGTTTCGCCTTTGGCTGTGAGCTCCAGGGGGAGAGGCTGGTTTTGCGTTATTTTAGGCCGGCTGGAGAACCGGCGCGGGTCGGACGCACAATCCCCGCAGAGCCGTGGGCACTTAGAAAATTTTTGCCAAGTTGGCTCTGAGCGCCTGGTACCTAATATGGAAGTATAGAGGCCGACTTTCGGGCAAGATCACGCCGCGTTAGGCTTCCAGGACCCCGGCTAAGCAATTTTACCGGGCCGCCCGGTTCTTTTTTTGAACCAGCCCGGTTCTTTTTACACTTCCAGCTGGAGCTCATGAGCGGCTTTTTGGACAAGATCACGCCGTGTTAGGCTTCCAGAGCCCCGGCTAAGCAATTTTACCGGCCCGCCCGGTTCTTTTTTTTAACCAGCCCGGTTCTTTTTACACTTCCAGCTGGAGCTCAGCAGCGGGTTTTTGGACAAGATCACGCCGTGTTAGGCTTCCAGAGCCCCGGCTAAGCAATTTTACAGGGTCGCCCGGTTCTTTTTTTTAACCAGCCCGGTTTTTTTTACACTTCCAGCTGGAGCTCAGCAGCGGCTTTTTGCACAGTATCACGCCGGGTTAGGCTTCCAGAGCCCCGGCTAAGCAATTTTACCGGGCCGCCCGGTTCTTTTTTTTAACCAGCCCGGTTCTTTTTACACTTCCAGCTGGAGCTCAGCAGCGGCTTTTTGGACAAGATCACGCCGTGTTAGGCTTCCAGAGCCCCGGCTAAGCAATTTTACCGGGTCGCCCGGTTCTTTTTTTTAACCAGCCCGGTTCTTTTTACACTTCCAGCTGGAGCTCAGCAGCGGCTTTTTGGACAAGATCACGCCGTGTTAGGCTTCCAGAGCCCCGGCTAAGCAATTTTACCGGGTCGCCCGGTTCTTTTTTTAACCAGCCCGGTTCTTTTTACACTTCCAGCTGGAGCTCAGCATCGTGTAAAACATAAACCAAACGATGAAATTGGTTATTTCTTCATGTATAATGATCAAATCGATACTCCCTAGCCCCCAACAGCCTTTTTTTTCATAACACTTTAACCAGAGTGACGGGAGAGCGGCATTTCAGAAAACGTGCTTATCTCGGCGAGAAAAAGCGATTTCGGCAATAAAATTTAAAACGCGTGTAAAACATAAACCAAACGATGAAATTGGTTATTTCTTCATGTATAATGATCAACTCGATACTCCCTAGCCCCCAACAGCCTTTTTTTTCATAACACTTTAACCAGAGTGACGGGAGAGCGGCATTTCAGAAAACGTGCTTATCTCGGCGAGAAAAAGCGATTTCGGCAATAAAATTTAAAACGCGTGTAAAACATAAACCAAACGATGAAATTGGTTATTTCTTCATGTATAATGATCAACTCGATACTCCCTAGCCCCCAACAGCCTTTTTTTTCATAACACTTTAACCAGAGTGACGGGAGAGCGGCATTTCAGAAAACGTGCTTATCTCGGCGAGAAAAAGCGATTTCGGCAATAAAATTTAAAACGCGTGTAAAACATAAACCAAACGATGAAATTGGTTATTTCTTCATGTATAATGATCAACTCGATACTCCCTAGCCCCCAACAGCCTTATTTTTCATAACACTTTAACCAGAGTGACGGGAGAGCGGCATTTCAGAAAACGTGCTTATCTCGGCGAGAAAAAGCGATTTCGGCAATACAATTTAAAACGCGTGTAAAACATAAACCAAACGATGAAATTGGTTATTTCTTCATGTATAATGATCAACTCGATACTCCCTAGCCCCCAACAGCCTTTTTTTTCATAACACTTTAACCAGAGTGACGGGAGAGCGGCATTTCAGAAAACGTGCTTATCTCGGCGAGAAAAAGCGATTTCGGCAATAAAATTTAAAACGCGTGTAAAACATAAACCAAACGATGAAATTGGTTATTTCTTCATGTATAATGATCAACTCGATACTCCCTAGCCCCCAACAGCCTTTTTTTCATAACACTTTAACCAGAGTGACGGGAGAGCGGCATTTCAGAAAACGTGCTTATCTCGGCGAGAAAAAGCGATTTCGGCAATAAAATTTAAAACGCGTGTAAAACATAAACCAAACGATGAAATTGGTTATTTCTTCATGTATAATGTTCAACTCGATACTCCCTAGCCCCCAACAGCCTTTTTTTTCATAACACTTTAACCAGAGTGACGGGAGAGCGGCATTTCAGAAAACGTGCTTATCTCGGCGAGAAAAAGCGATTTCGGCAATAAAATTTAAAACGCGTGTAAAACATAAACCAAACGATGAAATTGGTTATTTCTTCATGTATAATGATCAACTCGATACTCCCTAGCCCCCAACAGCCTTTTTTTTCATAACACTTTAACCAGAGTGACGGGAGAGCGGCATTTCAGAAAACGTGCTTATCTCGGCGAGAAAAAGCGATTTCGGCAATAAAATTTAAAACGCGTGTAAAACATAAACCAAACGATGAAATTGGTTATTTCTTCATGTATAATGATCAACTCGATACTCCCTAGCCCCCAACAGCCTTTTTTTTCATAACACTTTAACCAGAGTGACGGGAGAGCGGCATTTCAGAAAACGTGCTTATCTCGGCGAGAAAAAGCGATTTCGGCAATAAAATTTAAAACGCGTGTAAAACATAAACCAAACGATGAAATTGGTTATTTCTTCATGTATAATGATCAACTCGATACTCCCTAGACCCCAACAGCCTTTTTTTTCATAACACTTTAACCAGAGTGACGGGAGAGCGGCATTTCAGAAAACGTGCTTATCTCGGCGAGAAAAAGCGATTTCGGCAATAAAATTTAAAACGCGTGTAAAACATAAACCAAACGATGAAATTGGTTATTTCTTCATGTATAATGATCAACTCAATACTCCCTAGCCCCCAACAGCCTTTTTTTTCATAACACTTTAACCAGAGTGACGGGAGAGCGGCATTTCAGAAAACGTGCTTATCTCGGCGAGAAAAAGCGATTTCGGCAATAAAATTTAAAACGCGTGTAAAACATAAACCAAACGATGAAATTGGTTATTTCTTCATGTATAATGATCAACTCGATACTCCCTAGCCCCCAACAGCCTTTTTTTTCATAACACTTTAACCAGAGTGACGGGAGAGCGGCATTTCAGAAAACGTGCTTATCTCGGCGAGAAAAAGCGATTTCGGCAATAAAATTTAAAACGCGTGTAAAACATAAACCAAACGATGAAATTGGTTATTTCTTCATGTATAATGATCAACTCGATACTCCCTAGCCCCCAACAGCCTTTTTTTTCATAACACTTTAACCAGAGTGACGGGAGAGCGGCATTTCAGAAAACGTGCTTATCTCGGCGAGAAAAAGCGATTTCGGCAATAAAATTTAAAATGCGTGTAAAACATAAACCAAACGATGAAATTGGTTATTTCTTCATGTATAATGATCAACTCGATACTCCCTAGCCCCCAACAGCCTTTTTTTTCATAACACTTTAACCAGAGTGACGGGAGAGCGGCATTTCAGAAAACGTGCTTATCTCGGCGAGAAAAAGCGATTTCGGCAATAAAATTTAAAACGCGTGTAAAACATAAACCAAACGATGAAATTGGTTATTTCTTCATGTATAATGATCAACTCGATACTCCCTAGCCCCCAACAGCCTTTTTTTTCATAACACTTTAACCAGAGTGACGGGAGAGCGGCATTTCAGAAAACGTGCTTATCTCGGCGAGAAAAAGCGATTTCGGCAATAAAATTTAAAACGCGTGTAAAACATAAACCAAACGATGAAATTGGTTATTTCCTTATGTATAATGATCAACTCGATACTCCCTAGCCCCCAACAGCCTTTTTTTTCATAACACTTTAACCAGAGTGACGGGAGAGCGGCATTTCAGAAAACGTGCTTATCTCGGCGAGAAAAAGCGATTTCGGCAATAAAATTTAAAACGCGTGTAAAACATAAACCAAACGATGAAATTGGTTATTTCTTCATGTATAATGATCAACTCGATACTCCCTAGCCCCCAACAGCCTTTTTTTCATAACACTTTAACCAGAGTGACGGGAGAGCGGCATTTCAGAAAACGTGCTTATCTCGGCGAGAAAAAGCGATTTCGGCAATAAAATTTAAAACGCGTGTAAAACATAAACCAAACGATGAAATTGGTTATTTCTTCATGTATAATGATCAACTCGATACTCCCTAGCCCCCAACAGCCTTTTTTTTCATAAAACTTTAACCAGAGTGACGGGAGAGCGGCATTTCAGAAAACGTGCTTATCTCGGCGAGAAAAAGCGATTTCGGCAATAAAATTTAAAACGCGTGTAAAACATAAACCAAACGATGAAATTGGTTATTTCTTCATGTATAATGATCAACTCGAGTCGAGCTCCAGGGAGAGAGGCTGATTTTTCGCTTTTTGAGGCCGACCGACGAACCGGCGCGGGGCGGACTCAAAAGCCCGCAGAGCCGTAGGCACTTAGAAAAGTTTCGCCTTTGGCTGTGAGCTCCAGGGGGAGAGGCTGGTTTTGCGTTATTTGAGGCCGGCTGGAGAACCGGCGCGGGTCGGTCGCACAATCCCCGCAGAGCCGTGGGCACTTAGAAAATTTTTGCCAAGTTGGCTCTGAGCGCCTGGTACCTAATATGGAAGTATAGAGGCCGACTTTCGGGCAAGATCACGCCGCGTTAGGCTTCCAGGACCCCGGCTAAGCAATTTTACCGGGCCGCCCGGTTCTTTTTTTGAACCAGCCCGGTTCTTTTTACACTTCCAGCTGGAGCTCACGAGCGGCTTTTTGGACAAGATCACGCCGTGTTAGGCTTCCAGAGCCCCGGCTAAGCAATTTTACCGGCCCGCCCGGTTCTTTTTTTTAACCAGCCCGGTTCTTTTTACACTTCCAGCTGGAGCTCAGCAGCGGGTTTTTGGACAAGATCACGCCGTGTTAGGCTTCCAGAGCCCCGGCTAAGCAATTTTACAGGGTCGCCCGGTTCTTTTTTTTAACCAGCCCGGTTTTTTTTACACTTCCAGCTGGAGCTCAGCAGCGGCTTTTTGCACAGTATCACGCCGGGTTAGGCTTCCAGAGCCCCGGCTAAGCAATTTTACCGGGCCGCCCGGTTCTTTTTTTTAACCAGCCCGGTTCTTTTTACACTTCCAGCTGGAGCTCAGCAGCGGCTTTTTGGACAAGATCACGCCGTGTTAGGCTTCCAGAGCCCCGGCTAAGCAATTTTACCGGGTCGCCCGGTTCTTTTTTTTAACCAGCCCGGTTCTTTTTACACTTCCAGCTGGAGCTCAGCAGCGGCTTTTTGGACAAGATCACGCCGTGTTAGGCTTCCAGAGCCCCGGCTAAGCAATTTTACCGGGTCGCCCGGTTCTTTTTTTAACCAGCCCGGTTCTTTTTACACTTCCAGCTGGAGCTCAGCATTGTGTAAAACATAAACCAAACGATGAAATTGGTTATTTCTTCATGTATAATGATCAACTCGATACTCCCTAGCCCCCAACAGCCTTTTTTTTCATAACACTTTAACCAGAGTGACGGGAGAGCGGCATTTCAGAAAACGTGCTTATCTCGGCGAGAAAAAGCGATTTCGGCAATAAAATTTAAAACGCGTGTAAAACATAAACCAAACGATGAAATTGGTTATTTCTTCATGTATAATGATCAACTCGATACTCCCTAGCCCCCAACAGCCTTTTTTTTCATAACACTTTAACCAGAGTGACGGGAGAGCGGCATTTCAGAAAACGTGCTTATCTCGGCGAGAAAAAGCGATTTCGGCAATAAAATTTAAAACGCGTGTAAAACATAAACCAAACGATGAAATTGGTTATTTCTTCATGTATAATGATCAACTCGATACTCCCTAGCCCCCAACAGCCTTTTTTTTCATAACACTTTAACCAGAGTGACGGGAGAGCGGCATTTCAGAAAACGTGCTTATCTCGGCGAGAAAAAGCGATTTCGGCAATAAAATTTAAAACGCGTGTAAAACATAAACCAAACGATGAAATTGGTTATTTCTTCATGTATAATGATCAACTCGATACTCCCTAGCCCCCAACAGCCTTTTTTTTCATAACACTTTAACCAGAGTGACGGGAGAGCGGCATTTCAGAAAACGTGCTTATCTCGGCGAGAAAAAGCGATTTCGGCAATAAAATTTAAAACGCGTGTAAAACATAAACCAAACGATGAAATTGGTTATTTCTTCATGTATAATGATCAACTCGATACTCCCTAGCCCCCAACAGCCTTTTTTTTCATAACACTTTAACCAGAGTGACGGGAGAGCGGCATTTCAGAAAACGTGCTTATCTCGGCGAGAAAAAGCGATTTCGGCAATAAAATTTAAAACGCGTGTAAAACATAAACCAAACGATGAAATTGGTTATTTCTTCATGTATAATGATCAACTCGATACTCCCTAGCCCCCAACAGCCTTTTTTTTCATAACACTTTAACCAGAGTGACGGGAGAGCGGCATTTAAAACGTGCTTATCTCGGCGAGAAAAAGCGATTTCGGCAATAAAATTTAAAACGCGTGTAAAACATAAACCAAACGATGAAATTGGTTATTTCTTCATGTATAATGATCAACTCGATACTCCCTAGCCCCCAACAGCCTTTTTTTTCATAACACTTTAACCAGAGTGACGGGAGAGCGGCATTTCAGAAAACGTGCTTATCTCGGCGAGAAAAAGCGATTTCGGCAATAAAATTTAAAACGCGTGTAAAACATAAACCAAACGATGAAATTGGTTATTTCTTCATGTATAATGATCAACTCGATACTCCCTAGCCCCCAACAGCCTTTTTTTCCATAACACTTTAACCAGAGTGACGGGAGAGCGGCATTTCAGAAAACGTGCTTATCTCGGCGAGAAAAAGCGATTTCGGCAATAAAATTTAAAACGCGTGTAAAACATAAACCAAACGATGAAATTGGTTATTTCTTCATGTATAATGATCAACTCGATACTCCCTAGCCCCCAACAGCCTTTTTTTTCATAACACTTTAACCAGAGTGACGGGAGAGCGGCATTTCAGAAAACGTGCTTATCTCGGCGAGAAAAAGCGATTTCGGCAATAAAATTTAAAACGCGTGTAAAACATAAACCAAACGATGAAATTGGTTATTTCTTCATGTATAATGATCAACTCGATACTCCCTAGCCCCCAACAGCCTTTTTTTTCACAACACTTTAACCAGAGTGACGGGAGAGCGGCATTTCAGAAAACGTGCTTATCTCGGCGAGAAAAAGCGATTTCGGCAATAAAATTTAAAACGCGTGTAAAACATAAACCAAACGATGAAATTGGTTATTTCTTCATGTATAATGATCAACTCGATACTCCCTAGCCCCCAACAGCCTTTTTTTTCATAACACTTTAACCAGAGTGTTGGGAGAGCGGCATTTCAGAAAACGTGCTTATCTCGGCGAGAAAAAGCGATTTCGGCAATAAAATTTAAAACGCGTGTAAAACATAAACCAAACGATGAAATTGGTTATTTCTTCATGTATAATGATCAACTCGATACTCCCTAGCCCCCAACAGCCTTTTTTTTTCATAACACTTTAACCAGAGTGACAGGAGAGCGGCATTTCAGAAAACGTGCTTATCTCGGCGAGAAAAAGCGATTTCGGCAATAAAATTTAAAACACGTGTAAAACATAAACCAAACGATGAAATTGGTTATTTCTTCATGTATAATGATCAACTCGATACTCCCTAGCCCCCAACAGCCTTTTTTTTCATAACACTTTAACCAGAGTGACGGGAGAGCGGCATTTCAGAAAACGTGCTTATCTCGGCGAGAAAAAGCGATTTCGGCAATAAAATTTAAAACGCGTGTAAAACATAAACCAAACGATGAAATTGGTTATTTCTTCATGTATAATGATCAACTCGATACTCCCTAGCCTCCAACAGCCTTTTTTTTCATAACACTTTAACCAGAGTGACGGGAGAGCGGCATTTCAGAAAACGTGCTTATCTCGGCGAGAAAAAGTGATTTCGGCAATGATATTTAAAACGCGTGTAAAACATAAACCAAACGATGAAATTGGTTATTTCTTCATGTATAATGATCAACTCGATACTCCCTAGCTCCCAACAGCCTTTTTTTTCATAACACTTTAACCAGAGTGACGGGAGAGCGGCATTTCAGAAAACGTGCTTATCTCGGCGAGAAAAAGCGATTTCGGCAATAAAATTTAAAACGCGTGTAAAACATAAACCAAACGATGAAATTGGTTATTTCTTCATGTATAATGATCAACTCGATACTCCCTAGCCCCCAACAGCCTTTTTTTTCATAACACTTTATCCAGAGTGACGGGAGAGCGGCATTTCAGAAAACGTGCTTATCTCGGCGAGAAAAAGCGATTTCGGCAATAAAATTTAAAACGCGTGTAAAACATAAACCAAACGATGAAATTGGTTATTTCTTCATGTATAATGATCAACTCGATACTCCCTAGCCCCCAACAGCCTTTTTTTTCATAACACTTTAACCAGAGTGACGGGAGAGCGGCATTTCAGAAAACGTGCTTATCTCGGCGAGAAAAAGCGATTTCGGCAATAAAATTTAAAACGCGTGTAAAACATAAACCAAACGATGAAATTGGTTATTTCTTCATGTATAATGATCAACTCGATACTCCCTAGCCCCCAACAGCCTTTTTTTCATAACACTTTAACCAGAGTGATGGGAGAGCGGCATTTCAGAAAACGTGCTTATCTCGGCGAGAAAAAGCGATTTCGGCAATAAAATTTAAAACGCGTGTAAAACATAAACCAAACGATGAAATTGGTTATTTCTTCATGTATAATGATCAACTCGATACTCCCTAGCCCCCAACAGCCTTTTTTTTCATAACACTTTAACCAGAGTGACGGGAGAGCGGCATTTCAGAAAACGTGCTTATCTCGGCGAGAAAAAGCGATTTCGGCAATAAAATTTAAAACGCGTGTAAAACATAAACCAAACGATGAAATTGCTTATTTCTTCATGTATAATGATCAACTCGATACTCCCTAGCCCCCAACAGCCTTTTTTTCATAACACTTTAACCAGAGTGACGGGAGAGCGGCATTTCAGAAAACGTGCTTATCTCGGCGAGAAAAAGCGATTTCGGCAATAAAATTTAAAACGCGTGTAAAACATAAACCAAACGATGAAATTGGTTATTTCTTCATGTATAATGATCAACTCGATACTCCCTAGCCCCCAACAGCCTTTTTTTTCATAACACTTTAACCAGAGTGACGGGAGAGCGGCATTTCAGAAAACGTGCTTATCTCGGCGAGAAAAAGCGATTTCGGCAATAAAATTTAAAACGCGTGTAAAACATAAACCAAACGATGAAATTGGTTATTTCTTCATGTATAATGATCAACTCGATACTCCCTAGCCCCCAACAGCCTTTTTTTTCATAACACTTTAACCAGAGTGACGGGAGAGCGGCATTTCAGAAAACGTGCTTATCTCGGCGAGAAAAAGCGATTTCGGCAATAAAATTTAAAACGCGTGTAAAACATAAACCAAACGATGAAATTGGTTATTTCTTCATGTATAATGATCAACTCGATACTCCCTAGCCCCCAACAGCCTTTTTTTTCATAACACTTTAACCAGAGTGACGGGAGAGCGGCATTTCAGAAAACGTGCTTATCTCGGCGAGAAAAAGCGATTTCGGCAATAAAATTTAAAACGCGTGTAAAACATAAACCAAACGATGAAATTGGTTATTTCTTCATGTATAATGATCAACTCGATACTCCCTAGCCCCCAACAGCCTTTTTTTTCATAACACTTTAACCAGAGTGACGGGAGAGCGGCATTTCAGAAAACGTGCTTATCTCGGCGAGAAAAAGCGATTTCGGCAATAAAATTTAAAACGCGTGTAAAACATAAACCAAACGATGAAATTGGTTATTTCTTCATGTATAATGATCAACTCGATACTCCCTAGCCCCCAACAGCCTTTTTTTTCATAACACTTTAACCAGAGTGACGGGAGAGCGGCATTTCAGAAAACGTGCTTATCTCGGCGAGAAAAAGCGATTTCGGCAATAAAATTTAAAACGCGTGTAAAACATAAACCAAACGATGAAATTGGTTATTTCTTCATGTATAATGATCAACTCGATACTCCCTAGCCCCCAACAGCCTTTTTTTTCATAACACTTTAACCAGAGTGACGGGAGAGCGGCATTTCAGAAAACGTGCTTATCTCGGCGAGAAAAAGCGATTTCGGCAATAAAATTTAAAACGCGTGTAAAACATAAACCAAACGATGAAATTGGTTATTTCTTCATGTATAATGATCAACTCGATACTCCCTAGCCCCCAACAGCCTTTTTTTTCATAACACTTTAACCAGAGTGACGGGAGAGCGGCATTTCAGAAAACGTGCTTATCTCGGCGAGAAAAAGCGATTTCGGCAATAAAATTTAAAACGCGTGTAAAACATAAACCAAACGATGAAATTGGTAATTTCTTCATGTATAATGATCAACTCGATACTCCCTAGCCCCCAACAGCCTTTTTTTTCATAACACTTTAACCAGAGTGACGGGAGAGCGGCATTTCAGAAAACGTGCTTATCTCGGCGAGAAAAAGCGATTTCGGCAATAACATTTAAAACGCGTGTAAAACATAAACCAAACGATGAAATTGGTTATTTCTTCATGTATAATGATCAACTCGATACTCCCTAGCCCCCAACAGCCTTTTTTTTCATAACACTTTAACCAGAGTGACGGGAGAGCGGCATTTCAGAAAACGTGCTTATCTCGGCGAGAAAAAGCGATTTCGGCAATAAAATTTAAAACGCGTGTAAAACATAAACCAAACGATGAAATTGGTTATTTCTTCATGTATAATGATCAACTCGATACTCCCTAGCCCCCAACAGCCTTTTTTTCATGACACTTTAACCAGAGTGACGGGAGAGCGGCATTTCAGAAAACGTGCTTATCTCGGCGAGAAAAAGCGATTTCGGCAATAAAATTTAAAACGCGTGTAAAACATAAACCAAACGATGAAATTGGTTATTTCTTCATGTATAATGATCAACTCGATACTCCCTAGCCCCCAACAGCCTTTTTTTTCATAACACTTTAACCAGAGTGACGGGAGAGCGGCATTTCAGAAAACGTGCTTATCTCGGCGAGAAAAAGCGATTTTGGCAATAAAATTTAAAACGCGTGTAAAACATAAACCAAACGATGAAATTGGTTATTTCTTCTTGTATAATGATCAACTCGATACTCCCTAGCCCCCAACAGCCTTTTTTTTCATAACACTTTAACCAGAGTGACGGGAGAGCGGCATTTCAGAAAACGTGCTTATCTCGGCGAGAAAAAGCGATTTCGGCAATAAAACTTAAAACGCGTGTAAAACATAAACCAAACGATGAAATTGGTTATTTCTTCATGTATAATGATCAACTCGATACTCCCTAGCCCCCAACAGCCTTTTTTTTCACAACACTTTAACCAGAGTGACGGGAGAGCGGCATTTCAGAAAACGTGCTTATCTCGGCGAGAAAAAGCGATTTCGGCAATAAAATTTAAAACGGGTGTAAAACATCAACCAAACGATGAAATTGGTTATTTCTTCATGTATAATGATCAACTCGATACTCCCTAGCCCCCAACAGCCTTTTTTTTCATAACACTTTAACCAGAGTGTTGGGAGAGCGGCATTTCAGAAAACGTGCTTATCTCGGCGAGAAAAAGCGATTTCGGCAATAAAATTTAAAACGCGTGTAAAACATAAACCAAACGATGAAATTGGTTATTTCTTCATGTATAATGATCAACTCGATACTCCCTAGCCCCCAACAGCCTTTTTTTTCATAACACTTTAACCAGAGTGACGGGAGAGCGGCATTTCAGAAAACGTGCTTATCTCGGCGAGAAAAAGCGATTTCGGCAATAAAATTTAAAACACGTGTAAAACATAAACCAAACGATGAAATTGGTTATTTCTTCATGTATAATGATCAACTCGATACTCCCTAGCCCCCAACAGCCTTTTTTTTCATAACACTTTAACCAGAGTGACGGGAGAGCGGCATTTCAGAAAACGTGCTTATCTGGGCGAGAAAAAGCGATTTCGGCAATAAAATTTAAAACGCGTGTAAAACATAAACCAAACGATGAAATTGGTTATTTCTTCATGTATAATGATCAACTCGATACTCCCTAGCCCCCAACAGCCTTTTTTTTCATAACACTTTAACCAGAGTGACGGGAGAGCGGCATTTCAGAAAACGTGCTTATCTCGGCGAGAAAAAGCGATTTCGGCAATAAAATTTAAAACGCGTGTAAAACATAAACCAAACGATGAAATTGGTTATTTCTTCATGTATAATGATCAACTCGATACTCCCTAGCCCCCAACAGCCTTTTTTTTCATAACACTTTAACCAGAGTGACGGGAGAGCGGCATTTCAGAAAACGTGCTTATCTCGGCGAGAAAAAGCGATTTCGGCAATAAAATTTAAAACACGTGTAAAACATAAACCAAACGATGAAATTGGTTATTTCTTCATGTATAATGATCAACTCGATACTCCCTAGCCCCCAACAGCCTTTTTTTTCATAACACTTTAACCAGAGTGACGGGAGAGCGGCATTTCAGAAAACGTGCTTATCTGGGCGAGAAAAAGCGATTTCGGCAATAAAATTTAAAACGCGTGTAAAACATAAACCAAACGATGAAATTGGTTATTTCTTCATGTATAATGATCAACTCGATACTCCCTAGCCCCCAACAGCCTTTTTTTTCATAACACTTTAACCAGAGTGACGGGAGAGCGGCATTTCAGAAAACGTGCTTATCTCGGCGAGAAAAAGCGATTTCGGCAATAAAATTTAAAACGCGTGTAAAACATAAACCAAACGATGAAATTGGTTATTTCTTCATGTATAATGATCAACTCGATACTCCCTAGCCTCCAACAGCCTTTTTTTTCATAACACTTTAACCAGAGTGACGGGAGAGCGGCATTTCAGAAAACGTGCTTATCTCGGCGAGAAAAAGCGATTTCGGCAATAAAATTTAAAACGCGTGTAAAACATAAACCAAACGATGAAATTGGTTATTTCTTCATGTATAATGATCAACTCGATACTCCCTAGCCCCCAACAGCCTTTTTTTTCATAACACTTTAACCAGAGTGACGGGAGAGCGGCATTTCAGAAAACGTGCTTATCTCGGCGAGAAAAAGCGATTTCGGCAATAAAATTTAAAACGCGTGTAAAACATAAACCAAACGATGAAATTGGTTATTTTTTCATGTATAATGATCAACTCGATACTCCCTAGCCCCCAACAGCCTTTTTTTTCATAACACTTTAACCAGAGTGACGGGAGAGCGGCATTTCAGAAAACGTGCTTATCTCGGCGAGAAAAAGCGATTTCGGCAATAAAATTTAAAACGCGTGTAAAACATAAACCAAACGATGAAATTGGTTATTTCTTCATGTATAATGATCAACTCGATACTCCCTAGCCCCCAACAGCCTTTTTTTTCATAACACTTTAACCAGAGTGACGGGAGAGCGGCATTTCAGAAAACGTGCTTATCTCGGCGAGAAAAAGCGATTTCGGCAATAAAATTTAAAACGCGTGTAAAACATAAACCAAACGATGAAATTGGTTATTTCTTCATGTATAATGATCAACTCGATACTCCCTAGCCCCCAACAGCCTTTTTTTTCATAACACTTTAACCAGAGTGACGGGAGAGCGGCATTTCAGAAAACGTGCTTATCTCGGCGAGAAAAAGCGATTTCGGCAATAAAATTTAAAACGCGTGTAAAACATAAACCAAACGATGAAATTGGTTATTTCTTCATGTATAATGATCAACTCGATACTCCCTAGCCCCCAACAGCCTTTTTTTTCATAACACTTTAACCAGAGTGACGGGAGAGCGGCATTTCAGAAAACGTGCTTATCTCGGCGAGAAAAAGCGATTTCGGCAATAAAATTTAAAACGCGTGTAAAACATAAACCAAACGATGAAATTGGTTATTTCTTCATGTATAATGATCAACTCGATACTCCCTAGCCCCCAACAGCCTTTTTTTTCATAACACTTTAACCAGAGTGACGGGAGAGCGGCATTTCAGAAAACGTGCTTATCTCGGCGAGAAAAAGCGATTTCGGCAATAAAATTTAAAACGCGTGTAAAACATAAACCAAACGATGAAATTGGTTATTTCTTCATGTATAATGATCAACTCGATACTCCCTAGCCCCCAACAGCCTTTTTTTTCATAACACTTTAACCAGAGTGACGGGAGAGCGGCATTTCAGAAAACGTGCTTATCTCGGCGAGAAAAAGCGATTTCGGCAATAAAATTTAAAACGCGTGTAAAACATAAACCAAACGATGAAATTGGTTATTTCTTCATGTATAATGATCAACTCGATACTCCCTAGCCCCCAACAGCCTTTTTTTTCATAACACTTTAACCAGAGTGACGGGAGAGCGGCATTTCAGAAAACGTGCTTATCTCGGCGAGAAAAAGCGATTTCGGCAATAAAATTTAAAACGCGTGTAAAACATAAACCAAACGATGAAATTGGTTATTTCTTCATGTATAATGATCAACTCGATACTCCCTAGCCCCCAACAGCCTTTTTTTTCATAACACTTTAACCAGAGTGACGGGAGAGCGGCATTTCAGAAAACGTGCTTATCTCGGCGAGAAAAAGCGATTTCGGCAATAAAATTTAAAACGCGTGTAAAACATAAACCAAACGATGAAATTGGTTATTTCTTCATGTATAATGATCAACTCGATACTCCCTAGCCCCCAACAGCCTTTTTTTTCATAACACTTTAACCAGAGTGACGGGAGAGCGGCATTTCAGAAAACGTGCTTATCTCGGCGAGAAAAAGCGATTTCGGCAATAAAATTTAAAACGCGTGTAAAACATAAACCAAACGATGAAATTGGTTATTTCTTCATGTATAATGATCAACTCGATACTCCCTAGCCCCCAACAGCCTTTTTTTTCATAACACTTTAACCAGAGTGACGGGAGAGCGGCATTTCAGAAAACGTGCTTATCTCGGCGAGAAAAAGCGATTTCGGCAATAAAATTTAAAACGCGTGTAAAACATAAACCAAACGATGAAATTGGTTATTTCTTCATGTATAATGATCAACTCGATACTCCCTAGCCCCCAACAGCCTTTTTTTTCATAACACTTTAACCAGAGTGACGGGAGAGCGGCATTTCAGAAAACGTGCTTATCTCGGCGAGAAAAAGCGATTTCGGCAATAAAATTTAAAACGCGTGTAAAACATAAACCAAACGATGAAATTGGTTATTTCTTCATGTATAATGATCAACTCGATACTCCCTAGCCCCCAACAGCCTTTTTTTTCATAACACTTTAACCAGAGTGACGGGAGAGCGGCATTTCAGAAAACGTGCTTATCTCGGCGAGAAAAAGCGATTTCGGCAATAAAATTTAAAACGCGTGTAAAACATAAACCAAACGATGAAATTGGTTATTTCTTCATGTATAATGATCAACTCGATACTCCCTAGCCCCCAACAGCCTTTTTTTTCATAACACTTTAACCAGAGTGACGGGAGAGCGGCATTTCAGAAAACGTGCTTATCTCGGCGAGAAAAAGCGATTTCGGCAATAAAATTTAAAACGCGTGTAAAACATAAACCAAACGATGAAATTGGTTATTTCTTCATGTATAATGATCAACTCGATACTCCCTAGCCCCCAACAGCCTTTTTTTTCATAACACTTTAACCAGAGTGACGGGAGAGCGGCATTTCAGAAAACGTGCTTATCTCGGCGAGAAAAAGCGATTTCGGCAATAAAATTTAAAACGCGTGTAAAACATAAACCAAACGATGAAATTGGTTATTTCTTCATGTATAATGATCAACTCGATACTCCCTAGCCCCCAACAGCCTTTTTTTTCATAACACTTTAACCAGAGTGACGGGAGAGCGGCATTTCAGAAAACGTGCTTATCTCGGCGAGAAAAAGCGATTTCGGCAATAAAATTTAAAACGCGTGTAAAACATAAACCAAACGATGAAATTGGTTATTTCTTCATGTATAATGATCAACTCGATACTCCCTAGCCCCCAACAGCCTTTTTTTTCATAACACTTTAACCAGAGTGACGGGAGAGCGGCATTTCAGAAAACGTGCTTATCTCGGCGAGAAAAAGCGATTTCGGCAATAAAATTTAAAACGCGTGTAAAACATAAACCAAACGATGAAATTGGTTATTTCTTCATGTATAATGATCAACTCGATACTCCCTAGCCCCCAACAGCCTTTTTTTTCATAACACTTTAACCAGAGTGACGGGAGAGCGGCATTTCAGAAAACGTGCTTATCTCGGCGAGAAAAAGCGATTTCGGCAATAAAATTTAAAACGCGTGTAAAACATAAACCAAACGATGAAATTGGTTATTTCTTCATGTATAATGATCAACTCGATACTCCCTAGCCCCCAACAGCCTTTTTTTTCATAACACTTTAACCAGAGTGACGGGAGAGCGGCATTTCAGAAAACGTGCTTATCTCGGCGAGAAAAAGCGATTTCGGCAATAAAATTTAAAACGCGTGTAAAACATAAACCAAACGATGAAATTGGTTATTTCTTCATGTATAATGATCAACTCGATACTCCCTAGCCCCCAACAGCCTTTTTTTTCATAACACTTTAACCAGAGTGACGGGAGAGCGGCATTTCAGAAAACGTGCTTATCTCGGCGAGAAAAAGCGATTTCGGCAATAAAATTTAAAACGCGTGTAAAACATAAACCAAACGATGAAATTGGTTATTTCTTCATGTATAATGATCAACTCGATACTCCCTAGCCCCCAACAGCCTTTTTTTTCATAACACTTTAACCAGAGTGACGGGAGAGCGGCATTTCAGAAAACGTGCTTATCTCGGCGAGAAAAAGCGATTTCGGCAATAAAATTTAAAACGCGTGTAAAACATAAACCAAACGATGAAATTGGTTATTTCTTCATGTATAATGATCAACTCGATACTCCCTAGCCCCCAACAGCCTTTTTTTTCATAACACTTTAACCAGAGTGACGGGAGAGCGGCATTTCAGAAAACGTGCTTATCTCGGCGAGAAAAAGCGATTTCGGCAATAAAATTTAAAACGCGTGTAAAACATAAACCAAACGATGAAATTGGTTATTTCTTCATGTATAATGATCAACTCGATACTCCCTAGCCCCCAACAGCCTTTTTTTTCATAACACTTTAACCAGAGTGACGGGAGAGCGGCATTTCAGAAAACGTGCTTATCTCGGCGAGAAAAAGCGATTTCGGCAATAAAATTTAAAACGCGTGTAAAACATAAACCAAACGATGAAATTGGTTATTTCTTCATGTATAATGATCAACTCGATACTCCCTAGCCCCCAACAGCCTTTTTTTTCATAACACTTTAACCAGAGTGACGGGAGAGCGGCATTTCAGAAAACGTGCTTATCTCGGCGAGAAAAAGCGATTTCGGCAATAAAATTTAAAACGCGTGTAAAACATAAACCAAACGATGAAATTGGTTATTTCTTCATGTATAATGATCAACTCGATACTCCCTAGCCCCCAACAGCCTTTTTTTTCATAACACTTTAACCAGAGTGACGGGAGAGCGGCATTTCAGAAAACGTGCTTATCTCGGCGAGAAAAAGCGATTTCGGCAATAAAATTTAAAACGCGTGTAAAACATAAACCAAACGATGAAATTGGTTATTTCTTCATGTATAATGATCAACTCGATACTCCCTAGCCCCCAACAGCCTTTTTTTTCATAACACTTTAACCAGAGTGACGGGAGAGCGGCATTTCAGAAAACGTGCTTATCTCGGCGAGAAAAAGCGATTTCGGCAATAAAATTTAAAACGCGTGTAAAACATAAACCAAACGATGAAATTGGTTATTTCTTCATGTATAATGATCAACTCGATACTCCCTAGCCCCCAACAGCCTTTTTTTTCATAACACTTTAACCAGAGTGACGGGAGAGCGGCATTTCAGAAAACGTGCTTATCTCGGCGAGAAAAAGCGATTTCGGCAATAAAATTTAAAACGCGTGTAAAACATAAACCAAACGATGAAATTGGTTATTTCTTCATGTATAATGATCAACTCGATACTCCCTAGCCCCCAACAGCCTTTTTTTTCATAACACTTTAACCAGAGTGACGGGAGAGCGGCATTTCAGAAAACGTGCTTATCTCGGCGAGAAAAAGCGATTTCGGCAATAAAATTTAAAACGCGTGTAAAACATAAACCAAACGATGAAATTGGTTATTTCTTCATGTATAATGATCAACTCGATACTCCCTAGCCCCCAACAGCCTTTTTTTTCATAACACTTTAACCAGAGTGACGGGAGAGCGGCATTTCAGAAAACGTGCTTATCTCGGCGAGAAAAAGCGATTTCGGCAATAAAATTTAAAACGCGTGTAAAACATAAACCAAACGATGAAATTGGTTATTTCTTCATGTATAATGATCAACTCGATACTCCCTAGCCCCCAACAGCCTTTTTTTTCATAACACTTTAACCAGAGTGACGGGAGAGCGGCATTTCAGAAAACGTGCTTATCTCGGCGAGAAAAAGCGATTTCGGCAGATAAAATTTAAAACGCGTGTAAAACATAAACCAAACGATGAAATTGGTTATTTCTTCATGTATAATGATCAACTCGATACTCCCTAGCCCCCAACAGCCTTTTTTTTCATAACACTTTAACCAGAGTGACGGGAGAGCGGCATTTCAGAAAACGTGCTTATCTCGGCGAGAAAAAGCGATTTCGGCAATAAAATTTAAAACGCGTGTAAAACATAAACCAAACGATGAAATTGGTTATTTCTTCATGTATAATGATCAACTCGATACTCCCTAGCCCCCAACAGCCTTTTTTTTCATAACACTTTAACCAGAGTGACGGGAGAGCGGCATTTCAGAAAACGTGCTTATCTCGGCGAGAAAAAGCGATTTCGGCAATAAAATTTAAAACGCGTGTAAAACATAAACCAAACGATGAAATTGGTTATTTCTTCA
>NW_028232635.1:15000-24865 GCF_054491065.1 Syngnathus leptorhynchus | reverse complement strand
CCGTTAAAATTGCTTAGCCGAGGTCCTGGAAGCCTAACCCGGCGTGATCTTGTGCAAATAGCCGCTGCCGAGCTCCAGCTGGAAGTGTGAAAAGAACCGGGCTGGATAAAAAAAGAACCGGGCTGGATCAAAAAAGAACCGGGCGACCCGTTAAAATTGCTTAGCCGAGGTCCTGGAAGCCTAACACGGCGTGTTCTTGTGCAAAAAGCCGCTCCCAAGCTCCAGCTGGAAGTGTAAAAAGAACCGGGCTGGATAAAAAAAAGAACCGGGCTGGATCAAAAAAGAACCGGGCGACCCGTTAAAATTGCTTAGCCGAGGTCCTGGAAGCCTAACACGGCGTGATCTTGTGCAAAAAGCCGCTCCCGAGCTCCAGCTGGAAGTGTAAAAAGAACCGGGCTGGATAAAAAAAGAACCGGGCTGGATAAAAAAAAGAACCGGGCGACCCGTTAAAATTGCTTAGCCGAGGTCCTGGAAGCCTAACACGGCGTGTTCTTGTGCAAAAAGCCGCTCCCGAGCTCCAGCTGGAAGTGTAAAAAGAACCAGGCTGGATAAAAAAAAGAACCGGGCTGGATCAAAAAAGAACCGGGCGACCCGTTAAAATTGCTTAGCCGAGGTCCTGGAAGCCTAACACGGCGTGATCTTGTGCAAAAAGCCGCTCCCGAGCTCCAGCTGGAAGTGTAAAAAGAACCGGGCTGGATAAAAAAAGAACCGGGCTGGATAAAAAAAAGAACCGGGCGACCCGTTAAAATTGCTTAGCCGAGGTCCTGGAAGCCTAACACGGCGTGTTCTTGTGCAAAAAGCCGCTCCCAAGCTCCAGCTGGAAGTGTAAAAAGAACCGGGCTGGATAAAAAAAAGAACCGGGCTGGATCAAAAAAGAACCGGGCGACCCGTTAAAATTGCTTAGCCGAGGTCCTGGAAGCCTAACACGGCGTGATCTTGTGCAAAAAGCCGCTCCCGAGCTCCAGCTGGAAGTGTAAAAAGAACCGGGCTGGATAAAAAAAGAACCGGGCTGGATAAAAAAAAGAACCGGGCGACCCGTTAAAATTGCTTAGCCGAGGTCCTGGAAGCCTAACACGGCGTGTTCTTGTGCAAAAAGCCGCTCCCGAGCTCCAGCTGGAAGTGTAAAAAGAACCAGGCTGGATAAAAAAAAGAACCGGGCTGGATCAAAAAAGAACCGGGCGACCCGTTAAAATTGCTTAGCCGAGGTCCTGGAAGCCTAACACGGCGTGATCTTGTGCAAAAAGCCGCTCCCGAGCTCCAGCTGGAAGTGTAAAAAGAACCGGGCTGGATAAAAAAAGAACCGGGCTGGATAAAAAAAAGAACCGGGCGACCCGTTAAAATTGCTTAGCCGAGGTCCTGGAAGCCTAACACGGCGTGATCTTGTGCAAAAAGCCGCTCCCGAGCTCCAGCTGGAAGTGTAAAAAGAACCAGGCTGGATAAAAAAAAGAACCGGGCTGGATCAAAAAAGAACCGGGCGACCCGTTAAAATTGCTTAGCCGAGGTCCTGGAAGCCTAACACGGCGTGTTCTTGTGCAAAAAGCCGCTCCCGAGCTCCAGCTGGAAGTGTAAAAAGAACCGGGCTGGATAAAAAAAAGAACCGGGCTGGTTCAAAAAAGAACCGGGCAACCCGTTAAAATTGCTTAGCCGAGGTCCTGGAAGCCTAACACGGCGTGTTCTTGTGCAAAAAGCCGCTCCCGAGCTCCAGCTGGAAGTGTAAAAAGAACCAGGCTGGATAAAAAAAAGAACCGGGCTGGATCAAAAAAGAACCGGGCGACCCGTTAAAATTGCTTAGCTGAGGTCCTGGAAGCCTAACACGGCGTGATCTTGTGCAAAAAGCCGCTCCCGAGCTCCAGCTGGAAGTGTAAAAAGAACCGGGCTGGATAAAAAAAAAGAACCGGGCTGGTTCAAAAAAGAACCGGGCAACCCGTTAAAATTGCTTAGCCGAGGTCCTGGAAGCCTAACCCGGCGTGATCTTGCCCGAAAGTCGGCCTCTATACTTCCATTTTAGGTACCAGGGGCTATTAGTGTACTTGGTCCCACTAGTCAGTGTACTCATCCAGTTACCCCCCGTTTTCCAAAACACCATCGGCACGTATAAGGGGGGGACTCCTGAGAGAGATGAGGTATATGGCAGCGCAACACCAATCCGCTCCGCGCTGGTTCCCATGTCGGCTACGGATGAATAAAACCAGCCTGTCCCCCCTGGAGCTCACGAGACACGGAATTTTTTCTAAGTGCCAACGGCTCTTCCGAGCAAACGTGTCCGCTCCGGCTGGTTCCCCCGTCGGCCTCGAATGACGAAAAATGCCGGTCTCCGCCCGGAGCTCATGACAAACGAAAAATTTTCTAAGTGCCAACGGCACTAGCGAGCGAATGTGTCCGCTCGGCGCTGGTTCCCGGGTCGAACCCGGAAGACGAAAAACGCCGCTCTCCGCCCGGAGCTCATGACAAACGAAAAATTTTCTAAGTGCCAACGGCACTAGCGAGCGAATGTGTCCGCTCGGCGCTGGTTCCCGGGTCGAACCCGGAAGACGAAAAACGCCGCTCTCCGCCCGGAGCTCATGACAAACGAAAAATTTTCTAAGTGCCAACGGCACTAGCGAGCGAATGTGTCCGCTCGGCGCTGGTTCCCGGGTCGAACCCGGAAGACGAAAAACGCCGCTCTCCGCCCGGAGCTCATGACAAACGAAAAATTTTCTAAGTGCCAACGGCACTAGCGAGCGAATGTGTCCGCTCGGCGCTGGTTCCCGGGTCGAACCCGGAAGACGAAAAACGCCGCTCTCCGCCCGGAGCTCATTACAAACGAAAAATTTTCTAAGTGCCAACGGCACTAGCGAGCGAATGTGTCCGCTCGGCGCTGGTTCCCGGGTCGAACCCGGAAGACGAAAAACGCCGCTCTCCGCCCGGAGCTCATGACAAACGAAAAATTTTCTAAGTGCCAACGGCACTAGCGAGCGAATGTGTCCGCTCGGCGCTGGTTCCCGGGTCGAACCCGGAAGACGAAAAACGCCGCTCTCCGCCCGGAGCTCATGACAAACGAAAAATTTTCTAAGTGCCAACGGCACTAGCGAGCGAATGTGTCCGCTCGGCGCTGGTTCCCGGGTCGAACCCGGAAGACAAAAAACGCCGGTCTCCGCCCGGAGCTCATGACAAACGAAAAATTTTCTAAGTGCCAACGGCACTAGCGAGCGAATGTGTCCGCTCGGCGCTGGTTCCCGGGTCGAACCCGGAAGACGAAAAACGCCGGTCTCCGCCCGGAGCTCATGACAAACGAAAAATTTTCTAAGTGCCAACGGCACTAGCGAGCGAATGTGTCCGCTCGGCGCTGGTTCCCGGGTCGGACCCGGAAGACGAAAAACGCCGGTCTCCGCCCGGAGCTCATGACAAACGAAATATTTTCTAAGTGCCAACGGCACTAGCGAGCGAATGTGTCCGCTCGGCGCTGGTTCCCGGGTCGAACCCGGAAGACGAAAAACGCCGGTCTCCGCCCGGAGCTCATGACAAACGAAAAATTTTCTAAGTGCCAACGGCACTTGCGAGCGAATGTGTCCGCTCGGCGCTGGTTCCCGGGTCGGACCCGGAAGACGAAAAACGCCGGTCCTCGCCTGGAGGTCCCAGCAAAATCGGCGAAAAAACGACTAAGTGTCAACTTTCGAAAAAACGGCTAAGTGTCGACTTTCGAAAAAACGGCTAAGTGTCAACTTTCGAAAAAACGGCTAAGTGTCAACTTTCGAAAAAACGACTAAGTGCCCACGGCTCTGCGGGGCTTGTGAGTCCGCCCCGCGCCGGTTCGGCGGTCGGCCTCAAAAAGCAAAAAATCAGCCTCTCTCCCTGGAGCTCACCAAAAATTTGTCGAAATTTTTCTAAGTTCTCCTCGAGGTACCAGGGGGTGAGGTACCCGGGCTAAGGTGCAGTACCTTTTTTGGTCTTCAGGTGCGCCAGAGTACAATGAAATGGTCCCAGTAGTCAGTGTACTCATCGACTTTCCCCCCGTTTTCCAAAGCACCTCGTTTACGAGTATGGAGGAGATGGTGCTGGTCTCCCCACGGCGTCGGACACGCCGTCCTCGACAGCACAAGGTCGGATAGAAGACCTGGAAAGCGCCGTGGCACGCGCTGGAGGTGGGCACTTTGGCGAAAAAACGACTAAGTGTCAACTTTCGAAAAAACGACTAAGTGTCAACTTTCGAAAAAACGGCTAAGTGTCAACTTTCGAAAAAACGACTAAGTGTCACCTCTCTGAAAAAATGGCAAAGTGTCGCCTCTCTGAAAATTTTCTAAGTGCCCACGGCTCTGCGGGCTCGTGCATCCGAGCCGCGCCGGTTCTGCAACCGGCCTAGAATGACGAAAAATAACGGTCTCCTCCTGGAGCTCAGAGCCAATTGTGGCGAAAAAGTGGCAAAGTGCCCACGGCTCTGCGGGCTCGTGCATCCGACCCGCGCCGGTTCTGCAGCCGGCCTAGAATGACGAAAAATAACGGTCTCCTCCTGGAGCTCACAGCCAACTTGGCAAAAAGTTTCTAAGTGCCCACGGCCCTGCCGAGCTTTGGCGTCCGCCCAGCGCCGGTTCCGCAGTCGGCCTCGAATGACGAAAAATAACGGTCTCCTCCTGGAGCTCACAGCCAACTTGGCAAAAAGTTTCTAAGTGCCCACGGCCCTGCCGAGCTTTGGCGTCCGCTCAGCGCCGGTTCCGCAGTCGGCCTCGAATGACGAAAAATAACGGTCTCCTCCTGGAGCTCACAGCCAACTTGGCAAAAAGTTTCTAAGTGCCCACGGCCCTGCCGAGCTTTGGCGTCCGCCCAGCGCCGGTTCCGCAGTCGGCCTCGAATGACGAAAAATAACGGTCTCCTCCTGGAGCTCACAGCCAACTTGGCAAAAAGTTTCTAAGTGCCCACGGCCCTGCCGAGCTTTGGCGTCCGCTCAGCGCCGGTTCCGCAGTCGGCCTCGAATGACGAAAAATAACGGTCTCCTCCTGGAGCTCACAGCCAACTTGGCAAAAAGTTTCTAAGTGCCCACGGCCCTGCCGAGCTTTGGCGTCCGCCCAGCGCCGGTTCCGCAGTCGGCCTCGAATGACGAAAAATAACGGTCTCCTCCTGGAGCTCACAGCCAACTTGGCAAAAAGTTTCTAAGTGCCCACGGCCCTGCCGAGCTTTGGCGTCCGCCCAGCGCCGGTTCCGCAGTCGGCCTCGAATGACGAAAAATAACGGTCTCCTCCTGGAGCTCACAGCCAACTTGGCAAAAAGTTTCTAAGTGCCCACGGCCCTGCCGAGCTTTGGCGTCCGCTCAGCGCCGGTTCCGCAGTCGGCCTCGAATGACGAAAAATAACGGTCTCCTCCTGGAGCTCACAGCCAACTTGGCAAAAAGTTTCTAAGTGCCCACGGCCCTGCCGAGCTTTGGCGTCCGCCCAGCGCCGGTTCCGCAGTCGGCCTCGAATGACGAAAAATAACGGTCTCCTCCTGGAGCTCACAGCCAACTTGGCAAAAAGTTTCTAAGTGCCCACGGCCCTGCCGAGCTTTGGCGTCCGCTCAGCGCCGGTTCCGCAGTCGGCCTCGAATGACGAAAAATAACGGTCTCCTCCTGGAGCTCACAGCCAACTTGGCAAAAAGTTTCTAAGTGCCCACGGCCCTGCCGAGCTTTGGCGTCCGCCCAGCGCCGGTTCCGCAGTCGGCCTCGAATGACGAAAAATAACGGTCTCCTCCTGGAGCTCACAGCCAACTTGGCAAAAAGTTTCTAAGTGCCCACGGCCCTGCCGAGCTTTGGCGTCCGCTCAGCGCCGGTTCCGCAGTCGGCCTCGAATGACGAAAAATAACGGTCTCCTCCTGGAGCTCACAGCCAACTTGGCAAAAAGTTTCTAAGTGCCCACGGCCCTGCCGAGCTTTGGCGTCCGCCCAGCGCCGGTTCCGCAGTCGGCCTCGAATGACGAAAAATAACGGTCTCCTCCTGGAGCTCACAGCCAACTTGGCAAAAAGTTTCTAAGTGTCACATCTCTGAAAAAACGGCTAAGTGTCGACTTTCGAAAAAACGGCAAAGTGTCACATCTCTGAAAAAACGGCTAAGTGTCGACTTTCGAAAAAACGGCTAAGTGTCAACTTTCGAAAAAACGGCTAAGTGTCGCCTCTCTGAAAAAACGGCAAAGTGTCAACTTTCGAAAAAACGACAGAGTGTCGCCTCTCTGAAAAAACGACTAAGTGTCGACTCTGAGAAAATGGCAAAGTGCCCACGGCTCTGCGGGCTCGTGCATCCGACCCGCGCCGGTTCCCCAGCCGGCCTGAAATAAGGCAAAACCAGCCTCTCCGCCTGGAGCTCAGAGCCAACTTGGCGAATATTTTCTAAGTGCCCACGGCTCTGCGTGGCTACGGCGTCTGCCCAGCGCCGGTTCCTGGGTCGAACCCCGAGGACGAGGAATGCCGGTCTCCGCCTGGAGGTCCCAGCTTAATCGGCGAAAATTTTCTAAGTGCCCACGGCTCTGCCGGGCTCGTGCATCCGACCCGCGCCGGTTCCCCAGCCGGCCTGAAATAAGGCAAAACCAGGCTCTCCCCCTGGAGCTCAGAGCCAATTGTGGCGAAAAAACGACTAAGTGTCAACTTTCGAAAAAACGACTAAGTGTCAACTTTCCAAAAAAACGGCTAAGTGTCGACTTTCGAAAAAACGGCTAAGTGTCAACTTTCGAAAAAACGACTAAGTGTCGCCTCTGAAAAAACGACTAAGTGTCGCCTCTCTGAAAAAACGACTAAGTGCCCACGGCTCTGGGGGGCTTGTGAGTCCGCCCCGCGCCGGTTCGGCGGTCGGCCTCAAAAAGCGAAAAATCAGCCTCTCTCCCTGGAGCTCACCAAAAATTTGTCGAAATTTTTCTAAGTTCTCCTCGAGGTACCAGGGGGTGAGGTACCCGGGCTAAGGTGCAGTACCTTTTTTGGTCTTCAGGTGCGCCAGAGTACAATGAAATGGTCCCAGTAGTCAGTGTACTCATCGACTTTCCCCCCGTTTTCCAAAGCACCCCGTTTACGAGTATGGAGGAGATGGTGCTGGTCTCCCCACGGCGTCGGACACGCCGTCCTCGACAGCACAAGGTCGGATAGAAGACCTGAAAAGCGCCGTGGCACGCGCTGGAGGTGTCACTGTGGCGAAAAAGTGACTAAGTGTCAACTTTCGAAAAAACGGCTAAGTGTCAACTTTCGAAAAAACGGCTAAGTGTCAACTTTCGAAAAAACGGCTAAGTGTCAACTTTCGAAAAAACGACTAAGTGTCGCCTCTCTGAAAAAACGGCAAAGTGTCAACTTTCGAAAAAACGACTAAGTGTCAACTTTCGAAAAAACGACTAAGTGTCACCTCTCTGAAAAAATGGCAAAGTGTCAACTGCGAATGTGGTGGTGCATGGAAGGAAGTGGAGGACGGCCGGCTCCTTAAACACAGGCCGAAGAGGAGCGTCAGGGCCGGCTCCTTAAACACGGACCGAGTGTCGCCCTTAACACAGACCAAGCGGAGGACGGCCGCCTCCCTAAATACAGGCCGAACCGGAGCGCGAGGGCCGCTCCTTAAACACGGACCGAGTGTCGCCCTTAACACAGACCAAGGGGAGGACGGCCGCCTCCTTAAACACAGGCCGGAGAGGAGCGTCAGGGCCAGGCTCCTCAAACATGGACAGAGTTTCGCCCTTAACACAGACCAAGGGGAGGACGGCCGCCTCCTTAAACACAGGCCGGAGAGGAGCGTCAGGGCCAGGCTCCTCAAACATGGACCGAGTGTCGCCCTTAACACAGACCAAGGGGAGGACGGCCGCCTCCTTAAACACAGGCCGGAGAGGAGCGTCAGGGCCAGGCTCCTCAAACATGGACAGAGTGTCGCCCTTAACACAGACCAAGGGGAGGACGGCCGCCTCCTTAAACACAGGCCGGAGAGGAGCGTCAGGGCCAGGCTCCTCAAACATGGACCGAGTGTCGCCCTTAACACAGACCAAGGGGAGGACGGCCGCCTCCTTAAACACAGGCCGGAGAGGAGCGTCAGGGCCAGGCTCCTCAAACATGGACCGAGTGTCGCCCTTAACACGGACCAAGGGGAGGACGGCCGCCTCCTTAAACACAGGCCGGAGAGGAGCGTCAGGGCCAGGCTCCTCAAACATGGACCGAGTGTCGCCCTTAACACGGACCAAGGGGAGGACGGCCGCCTCCTTAAACACAGGCCGGAGAGGAGCGTCAGGGCCAGGCTCCTCAAACATGGACCGAGTGTCGCCCTTAACACAGACCAAGGGGAGGACGGCCGCCTCCTTAAACACAGGCCGGAGAGGAGCGTCAGGGCCAGGCTCCTCAAACATGGACCGAGTGTCGCCCTTAACACAGACCAAGCGGAGGACGGCCGCCTCCCTAAATACAGGCCGAACCGGAGCGCGAGTGTCGCTCCTTAAACACGGACCGAGTGGAGGACGGCCGCCTCCTTAAACACAGGCCGAACAAAATGACACAAAGTGTCAACTGCGAATGTTGTCCATCCAAGGAAGGAGCGTGATGCCCGGCCGGCTCCTTAAACACAGGCCGAGAGTCGCCCCGGACGGTCCGCCTCGCGGCGCCCGTCTGCTCGGATAAAATGACACAAAGTGTCAACTACGAATGTTGTCCATCCAAGGAAGGAGCGTGATGCCCGGCCGGCTCCTTAAACACAGGCCGAGAGTCGCCCCGGACGGTCCGCCTCGCGGCGCCCGTCTGCTCGGATAAAATGACACAAAGTGTCAACTGCGAATGTTGTCCATCCAAGGAAGGAGCGTGATGCCCGGCCGGCTCCTTAAACACAGGCCGAGAGTCGCCCCGGACGGTCCGCCTCGCGGCGCCCGCCCGCTCGGATAAAATGACACAAAGTGTCAACTACGAATGTTGTCCATCCAAGGAAGGAGCGTGATGCCCGGCCGGCTCCTTAAACACAGGCCGAGAGTCGCCCCGGACGGTCCGCCTCGCGGCGCCCGTCTGCTCGGATAAAATGACACAAAGTGTCAACTACGAATGTTGTCCATCCAAGGAAGGAGCGTGATGCCCGGCCGGCTCCTTAAACACAGGCCGAGAGTCGCCCCGGACGGTCCGCCTCGCGGCGCCCGTCTGCTCGGATAAAATGACACAAAGTGTCAACTGCGAATGTTGTCCATCCAAGGAAGGAGCGTGATGCCCGGCCGGCTCCTTAAACACAGGCCGAGAGTCGCCCCGGACGGTCCGCCTCGCGGCGCCCGCCCGCTCGGATAAAATGACACAAAGTGTCAACTACGAATGTTGTCCATCCAAGGAAGGAGCGTGATGCCCGGCCGGCTCCTTAAACACAGGCCGAGAGTCGCCCCGGACGGTCGCCTCGCGGCGCCCGTCTGCTCGGATAAAATGACACAAAGTGTCAACTACGAATGTTGTCCATCCAAGGAGGGAGCGTGATGCCCGGCCGGCTCCGAAAACACAGGCCGAGAGTCGCCCCGGACGGTCCGCCTCGCGGCGCCCGTCTGCTCGGATAAAATGACACAAAGTGTCAACTGCGAATGTTGTCCATCCAAGGAAGGAGCGTGATGCCCGGCCGCCGGCTCCTTAAACACAGGCCGAGAGTCGCCCCGGACGGTCCGCCTCGCGGCGCCCGCCCGCTCGGATAAAATGACACAAAGTGTCAACTACGAATGTTGTCCATCCAAGGAAGGAGCGTGATGCCCGGCCGGCTCCTTAAACACAGGCCGAGAGTCGCCCCGGACGGTCGCCTCGCGGCGCCCGTCTGCTCGGATAAAATGACACAAAGTGTCAACTACGAATGTTGTCCATCCAAGGAGGGAGCGTGATGCCCGGCCGGCTCCGAAAACACAGGCCGAGAGTCGCCCCGGACGGTCCGCCTCGCGGCGCCCGTCTGCTCGGATAA
>NW_028232635.1:0-2500 GCF_054491065.1 Syngnathus leptorhynchus | reverse complement strand
GCGGCTGGAACTCTGCGCCGGCGTGGTCGAGCGTGAGGCCTCGGCCCTTTGGCTGCCTGGTACCTAAAACACTTCCATTGATCCAGCCACGGAGGGTGCTGGCTGGTGGCTCCATAGCTCCATTGCTCCATAGCACCAGAGCTCCATAGCTCCATAGCACCAGAGCTCCATAGCTCCATAGCACCAGAGCTCCATAGCTCCATAGCACCAGAGCTCCATAGCTCCATAGCACCAGAGCTCCATAGCTCCATAGCACCAGAGCTCCATAGCTCCATAGCTCCAGGGCTCCATAGCTCCAGGGCTCCATAGCTCCATAGCTCCAGGGCTCCATAGCTCCATACCTCCAGAGCTCCATAGCTCCAGCCTGGGTGGCTGGTGGCTCCATAGCTCCATACTTCCATAGCTCCAGTCAGAGAGTTGGCGAAAATTGCACTAAGTGCGAAAGCCCATTCATTTACAACGGCGTGTCCGCCAGGCGGCGACATTTCCCCGTTACCGGTGGCTGCGTGGCGGGTGAGTGACAGAGCTTATCCGAGCGGCTGGAACTCTGCGCCGGCGTGGTCGAGCGTGAGGCCCCGGCCCTTTGGCTGCCTGGTACCTAAAACACTTCCATTGATCCAGCCACGGAGGGTGCTGGCTGGTGGCTCCATAGCTCCATAGCTCCATAGCACCAGAGCTCCATAGCTCCATAGCACCAGAGCTCCATAGCTCCATAGCACCAGAGCTCCATAGCTCCATAGCACCAGAGCTCCATAGCTCCATAGCACCAGAGCTCCATAGCTCCATAGCACCAGAGCTCCATAGCTCCATAGCACCAGAGCTCCATAGCTCCATAGCTCCAGCCTGGGTGGCTGGTGGCTCCATAGCTCCATACTTCCATAGCTCCAGTCAGAGAGTGTGCTAAAATTGCACTAAGTGCGAAAGCCCATTCATTTACAACGGCGTGTCCACAAGGCGGCGACATTTCCCCGTTACCGGTGGCTGCGCGGCGGGTGAGTGACAGAGCTTATCCGAGCGGCTGGAACTCTGCGCCGGCGTGGTCGAGCGTGAGGCCTCGGCCCTTTGGCTGCCTGGTACCTAAAACACTTCCATTGATCCAGCCACGGAGGGTGCTGGCTGGTGGCTCCATAGCTCCATAGCTCCATAGCACCAGAGCTCCATAGCTCCATAGCACCAGAGCTCCATAGCTCCATAGCACCAGAGCTCCATAGCTCCATAGCACCAGAGCTCCATAGCTCCATAGCACCAGAGCTCCATAGCTCCATAGCACCAGAGCTCCATAGCTCCATAGCACCAGAGCTCCATAGCTCCATAGCACCAGAGCTCCATAGCTCCATAGCTCCAGGGCTCATAGCTCCAGGGCTCCATAGCAACCAGAGCTCCATAGCTCCATAGCACCAGAGCTCCATAGCTCCATAGCTCCAGCCTGGGTGGCTGGTGGCTCCATAGCTCCATACTTCCATAGCTCCAGTCAGAGAGTTGGCTAAAATTGCACTAAGTGCGAAAGCCCATTCATTTACAACGGCGTGTCCACAAGGCGGCGACATTTCCCCGTTACCGGTGGCTGCGCGGCGGGTGAGTGACAGAGCTTATCCGAGCGGCTGGAACTCTGCGCCGGCGTGGTCGAGCGGCTGGCCTCGGTAGTTGAGGTACCAGGGGTGGGGGCGGGGAGCTCCAGGCGGGTCTTGTGAGAGAGTGAAGCCGAGCGGCTGGAACTCTCGGCCGGCCTGGTCGAGCGGCTGGCCTCGGTAGTTGAGGTACCAGGGGCGGGCTGGGGAGCTCCAGGCGGGGCTTGTGAGAGAGTGAAGCCGAGCGGCTGGAACTCTGGGCCGGCCTGGTCGAGCGGCTGGCCCTCGGTAGTTGAGGTACCAGGGGTGGGCTGGGGAGCTCCAGGCGGGGCTTGTGAGAGAGTGTAGCCGAGCGGCCTGGAACTCTGGGCCGGCGTGGTTGAGCAGCATGCCCGCGGAGGTGGCTCTTCCATAGGCAGGGAGGGTGCTGGAGCTCCACACTTCCATAGGCAGGGAGGGTGCTGGAGCTCCACACTTCCATAGGCAGGGAGGGTGCTGGAGCTCCACACTTCCATAGGCAGGGAGGGTGCTGGAGCTCCACACTTCCATAGGCAGGGAGGGTGCTGGAGCTCCACACTTCCATAGGCAGGGAGGGTGCTGGAGCTCCACACTTCCATAGGCAGGGAGGGTGCTGGAGCTCCACACTTCCATAGGCAGGGAGGGTGCTGGAGCTCCACACTTCCATAGGCAGGGAGGGTGCTGGAGCTCCACACTTCCATAGGCAGGGAGGGTGCTGGAGCTCCACACTTCCATAGGCAGGGAGGGTGCTGGAGCTCCACACTTCCATAGGCAGGGAGGGTGCTGGAGCTCCACACTTCCATAGGCAGGGAGGGTGCTGGAGCTCCACACTTCCATAGGCAGGGAGGGTGCTGGAGCTCCACACTTCCATAGGCAGGGAGGGTGCTGGAGCTCCACACTTCCATAGGGCAGGG
>NW_028232634.1:15000-24934 GCF_054491065.1 Syngnathus leptorhynchus | reverse complement strand
CTCCAGCTGGAAGTGTAAAAAGAACCAGGCTGGATAAAAAAAAGAACCGGGCTGGATCAAAAAAGAACCGGGCGACCCGTTAAAATTGCTTAGCCGAGGTCCTGGAAGCCTAACACGGCGTGATCTTGTGCAAAAAGCCGCTCCCGAGCTCCAGCTGGAAGTGTAAAAAGAACCGGGCTGGATAAAAAAAGAACCGGGCTGGATAAAAAAAAGAACGGGCGACCCGTTAAAATTGCTTAGCCGAGGTCCTGGAAGCCTAACACGGCGTGTTCTTGTGCAAAAAGCCGCTCCCAAGCTCCAGCTGGAAGTGTAAAAAGAACCGGGCTGGATAAAAAAAAGAACCGGGCTGGATCAAAAAAGAACCGGGCGACCCGTTAAAATTGCTTAGCCGAGGTCCTGGAAGCCTAACACGGCGTGATCTTGTGCAAAAAGCCGCTCCCGAGCTCCAGCTGGAAGTGTAAAAAGAACCGGGCTGGATAAAAAAAGAAACCGGGCTGGATAAAAAAAAGAACCGGGCGACCCGTTAAAATTGCTTAGCCGAGGTCCTGGAAGCCTAACACGGCGTGTTCTTGTGCAAAAAGCCGCTCCCGAGCTCCAGCTGGAAGTGTAAAAAGAACCAGGCTGGATAAAAAAAAGAACCGGGCTGGATCAAAAAAGAACCGGGCGACCCGTTAAAATTGCTTAGCCGAGGTCCTGGAAGCCTAACACGGCGTGATCTTGTGCAAAAAGCCGCTCCCGAGCTCCAGCTGGAAGTGTAAAAAGAACCGGGCTGGATAAAAAAAGAACCGGGCTGGATAAAAAAAAGAACCGGGCGACCCGTTAAAATTGCTTAGCCGAGGTCCTGGAAGCCTAACACGGCGTGATCTTGTGCAAAAAGCCGCTCCCGAGCTCCAGCTGGAAGTGTAAAAAGAACCAGGCTGGATAAAAAAAAGAACCGGGCTGGATCAAAAAAGAACCGGGCGACCCGTTAAAATTGCTTAGCCGAGGTCCTGGAAGCCTAACACGGCGTGTTCTTGTGCAAAAAGCCGCTCCCGAGCTCCAGCTGGAAGTGTAAAAAGAACCGGGCTGGATAAAAAAAAGAACCGGGCTGGTTCAAAAAAGAACCGGGCAACCCGTTAAAATTGCTTAGCCGAGGTCCTGGAAGCCTAACACGGCGTGTTCTTGTGCAAAAAGCCGCTCCCGAGCTCCAGCTGGAAGTGTAAAAAGAACCAGGCTGGATAAAAAAAAGAACGGGCTGGATCAAAAAAGAACCGGGCGACCCGTTAAAATTGCTTAGCTGAGGTCCTGGAAGCCTAACACGGCGTGATCTTGTGCAAAAAGCCGCTCCCGAGCTCCAGCTGGAAGTGTAAAAAGAACCGGGCTGGATAAAAAAAAAGAACCGGGCTGGTTCAAAAAAGAACCGGGCAACCCGTTAAAATTGCTTAGCCGAGGTCCTGGAAGCCTAACCCGGCGTGATCTTGCCCGAAAGTCGGCCTCTATACTTCCATTTTAGGTACCAGGGGCTATTAGTGTACTTGGTCCCACTAGTCAGTGTACTCATCCAGTTACCCCCCGTTTTCCAAAACACCATCGGCACGTATAAGGGGGGGACTCCTGAGAGAGATGAGGTATATGGCAGCGCAACACCAATCCGCTCCGCGCTGGTTCCCATGTCGGCTACGGATGAATAAAACCAGCCTGTCCCCCCTGGAGCTCACGAGACACGGAATTTTTTCTAAGTGCCAACGGCTCTTCCGAGCAAACGTGTCCGCTCCGGCTGGTTCCCCCGTCGGCCTCGAATGACGAAAAATGCCGGTCTCCGCCCGGAGCTCATGACAAACGAAAAATTTTCTAAGTGCCAACGGCACTAGCGAGCGAATGTGTCCGCTCGGCGCTGGTTCCCGGGGTCGAACCCGGAAGACGAAAAACGCCCGCTCTCCGCCCGGAGCTCATGACAAACGAAAAATTTTCTAAGTGCCAACGGCACTAGCGAGCGAATGTGTCCGCTCGGCGCTGGTTCCGGGTCGAACCCGGAAGACGAAAAACGCCGCTCTCCGCCCGGAGCTCATGACAAACGAAAAAATTTTCTAAGTGCCAACGGCACTAGCGAGCGAATGTGTCCGCTCGGCGCTGGTTCCCGGGTCGAACCCGGAAGACGAAAAACGCCGCTCTCCGCCCGGAGCTCATGACAAACGAAAAATTTTCTAAGTGCCAACGGCACTAGCGAGCGAATGTGTCCGCTCGGCGCTGGTTCCCGGGTCGAACCCGGAAGACGAAAAACGCCGCTCTCCGCCCGGAGCTCATTACAAACGAAAAATTTTCTAAGTGCCAACGGCACTAGCGAGCGAATGTGTCCGCTCGGCGCTGGTTCCCGGGTCGAACCCGGAAGACGAAAAAACGCCGCTCTCCGCCCGGAGCTCATGACAAACGAAAAATTTTCTAAGTGCCAACGGCACTAGCGAGCGAATGTGTCCGCTCGGCGCTGGTTCCCGGGTCGAACCCGGAAGACGAAAAACGCCGCTCTCCGCCCGGAGCTCATGACAAACGAAAAATTTTCTAAGTGCCAACGGCACTAGCGAGCGAATGTGTCCGCTCGGCGCTGGTTCCCGGGTCGAACCCGGAAGACAAAAAACGCCGGTCTCCGCCCGGAGCTCATGACAAACGAAAAATTTTCTAAGTGCCAACGGCACTAGCGAGCGAATGTGTCCGCTCGGCGCTGGTTCCCGGGTCGAACCCGGAAGACGAAAAACGCCGGTCTCCGCCCGGAGCTCATGACAAACGAAAAATTTTCTAAGTGCCAACGGCACTAGCGAGCGAATGTGTCCGCTCGGCGCTGGTTCCCGGGTCGGACCCGGAAGACGAAAAACGCCGGTCTCCGCCCGGAGCTCATGACAAACGAAATATTTTCTAAGTGCCAACGGCACTAGCGAGCGAATGTGTCCGCTCGGCGCTGGTTCCCGGGTCGAACCCGGAAGACGAAAAACGCCGGTCCTCCGCCCGGAGCTCATGACAAACGAAAAATTTTCTAAGTGCCAACGGCACTTGCGAGCGAATGTGTCCGCTCGGCGCTGGTTCCCGGGTCGGACCCGGAAGACGAAAAACGCCGGTCCTCGCCTGGAGGTCCCAGCAAAATCGGCGAAAAAACGACTAAGTGTCAACTTTCGAAAAAACGGCTAAGTGTCGACTTTCGAAAAAACGGCTAAGTGTCAACTTTCGAAAAAACGGCTAAGTGTCAACTTTCGAAAAAACGACTAAGTGCCCACGGCTCTGCGGGGCTTGTGAGTCCGCCCCGCGCCGGTTCGGCGGTCGGCCTCAAAAAGCAAAAAATCAGCCTCTCTCCCTGGAGCTCACCAAAAATTTGTCGAAATTTTTCTAAGTTCTCCTCGAGGTACCAGGGGGTGAGGTACCCGGGCTAAGGTGCAGTACCTTTTTTGGTCTTCAGGTGCGCCAGAGTACAATGAAATGGTCCCAGTAGTCAGTGTACTCATCGACTTTCCCCCCGTTTTCCAAAGCACCTCGTTTACGAGTATGGAGGAGATGGTGCTGGTCTCCCCACGGCGTCGGACACGCCGTCCTCGACAGCACAAGGTCGGATAGAAGACCTGGAAAGCGCCGTGGCACGCGCTGGAGGTGGGCACTTTGGCGAAAAAACGACTAAGTGTCAACTTTCGAAAAAACGACTAAGTGTCAACTTTCGAAAAAACGGCTAAGTGTCAACTTTCGAAAAAACGACTAAGTGTCACCTCTCTGAAAAAATGGCAAAGTGTCGCCTCTCTGAAAATTTTCTAAGTGCCCACGGCTCTGCGGGCTCGTGCATCCGAGCCGCGCCGGTTCTGCAACCGGCCTAGAATGACGAAAAATAACGGTCTCCTCCTGGAGCTCAGAGCCAATTGTGGCGAAAAAGTGGCAAAGTGCCCACGGCTCTGCGGGCTCGTGCATCCGACCCGCGCCGGTTCTGCAGCCGGCCTAGAATGACGAAAAATAACGGTCTCCTCCTGGAGCTCACAGCCAACTTGGCAAAAAGTTTCTAAGTGCCCACGGCCCTGCCGAGCTTTGGCGTCCGCCCAGCGCCGGTTCCGCAGTCGGCCTCGAATGACGAAAAATAACGGTCTCCTCCTGGAGCTCACAGCCAACTTGGCAAAAAGTTTCTAAGTGCCCACGGCCCTGCCGAGCTTTGGCGTCCGCTCAGCGCCGGTTCCGCAGTCGGCCTCGAATGACGAAAAATAACGGTCTCCTCCTGGAGCTCACAGCCAACTTGGCAAAAAGTTTCTAAGTGCCCACGGCCCTGCCGAGCTTTGGCGTCCGCCCAGCGCCGGTTCCGCAGTCGGCCTCGAATGACGAAAAATAACGGTCTCCTCCTGGAGCTCACAGCCAACTTGGCAAAAAGTTTCTAAGTGCCCACGGCCCTGCCGAGCTTTGGCGTCCGCTCAGCGCCGGTTCCGCAGTCGGCCTCGAATGACGAAAAATAACGGTCTCCTCCTGGAGCTCACAGCCAACTTGGCAAAAAGTTTCTAAGTGCCCACGGCCCTGCCGAGCTTTGGCGTCCGCCCAGCGCCGGTTCCGCAGTCGGCCTCGAATGACGAAAAATAACGGTCTCCTCCTGGAGCTCACAGCCAACTTGGCAAAAAGTTTCTAAGTGCCCACGGCCCTGCCGAGCTTTGGCGTCCGCCCAGCGCCGGTTCCGCAGTCGGCCTCGAATGACGAAAAATAACGGTCTCCTCCTGGAGCTCACAGCCAACTTGGCAAAAAGTTTCTAAGTGCCCACGGCCCTGCCGAGCTTTGGCGTCCGCTCAGCGCCGGTTCCGCAGTCGGCCTCGAATGACGAAAAATAACGGTCTCCTCCTGGAGCTCACAGCCAACTTGGCAAAAAGTTTCTAAGTGCCCACGGCCCTGCCGAGCTTTGGCGTCCGCCCAGCGCCGGTTCCGCAGTCGGCCTCGAATGACGAAAAATAACGGTCTCCTCCTGGAGCTCACAGCCAACTTGGCAAAAAGTTTCTAAGTGCCCACGGCCCTGCCGAGCTTTGGCGTCCGCTCAGCGCCGGTTCCGCAGTCGGCCTCGAATGACGAAAAATAACGGTCTCCTCCTGGAGCTCACAGCCAACTTGGCAAAAAGTTTCTAAGTGCCCACGGCCCTGCCGAGCTTTGGCGTCCGCCCAGCGCCGGTTCCGCAGTCGGCCTCGAATGACGAAAAATAACGGTCTCCTCCTGGAGCTCACAGCCAACTTGGCAAAAAGTTTCTAAGTGCCCACGGCCCTGCCGAGCTTTGGCGTCCGCTCAGCGCCGGTTCCGCAGTCGGCCTCGAATGACGAAAAATAACGGTCTCCTCCTGGAGCTCACAGCCAACTTGGCAAAAAGTTTCTAAGTGCCCACGGCCCTGCCGAGCTTTGGCGTCCGCCCAGCGCCGGTTCCGCAGTCGGCCTCGAATGACGAAAAATAACGGTCTCCTCCTGGAGCTCACAGCCAACTTGGCAAAAAGTTTCTAAGTGTCACATCTCTGAAAAAACGGCTAAGTGTCGACTTTCGAAAAAACGGCAAAGTGTCACATCTCTGAAAAAACGGCTAAGTGTCGACTTTCGAAAAAACGGCTAAGTGTCAACTTTCGAAAAAACGGCTAAGTGTCGCCTCTCTGAAAAAACGGCAAAGTGTCAACTTTCGAAAAAACGACAGAGTGTCGCCTCTCTGAAAAAACGACTAAGTGTCGACTCTGAGAAAATGGCAAAGTGCCCACGGCTCTGCGGGCTCGTGCATCCGACCCGCGCCGGTTCCCCAGCCGGCCTGAAATAAGGCAAAACCAGCCTCTCCGCCTGGAGCTCAGAGCCAACTTGGCGAATATTTTCTAAGTGCCCACGGCTCTGCGTGGCTACGGCGTCTGCCCAGCGCCGGTTCCTGGGTCGAACCCCGAGGACGAGGAATGCCGGTCTCCGCCTGGAGGTCCCAGCTTAATCGGCGAAAATTTTCTAAGTGCCCACGGCTCTGCCGGGCTCGTGCATCCGACCCGCGCCGGTTCCCCAGCCGGCCTGAAATAAGGCAAAACCAGGCTCTCCCCCTGGAGCTCAGAGCCAATTGTGGCGAAAAAACGACTAAGTGTCAACTTTCGAAAAAACGACTAAGTGTCAACTTTCCAAAAAAACGGCTAAGTGTCGACTTTCGAAAAAACGGCTAAGTGTCAACTTTCGAAAAAACGACTAAGTGTCGCCTCTGAAAAAACGACTAAGTGTCGCCTCTCTGAAAAAACGACTAAGTGCCCACGGCTCTGGGGGGCTTGTGAGTCCGCCCCGCGCCGGTTCGGCGGTCGGCCTCAAAAAGCGAAAAATCAGCCTCTCTCCCTGGAGCTCACCAAAAATTTGTCGAAATTTTTCTAAGTTCTCCTCGAGGTACCAGGGGGTGAGGTACCCGGGCTAAGGTGCAGTACCTTTTTTGGTCTTCAGGTGCGCCAGAGTACAATGAAATGGTCCCAGTAGTCAGTGTACTCATCGACTTTCCCCCCGTTTTCCAAAGCACCCCGTTTACGAGTATGGAGGAGATGGTGCTGGTCTCCCCACGGCGTCGGACACGCCGTCCTCGACAGCACAAGGTCGGATAGAAGACCTGAAAAGCGCCGTGGCACGCGCTGGAGGTGTCACTGTGGCGAAAAAGTGACTAAGTGTCAACTTTCGAAAAAACGGCTAAGTGTCAACTTTCGAAAAAACGGCTAAGTGTCAACTTTCGAAAAAACGGCTAAGTGTCAACTTTCGAAAAAACGACTAAGTGTCGCCTCTCTGAAAAAACGGCAAAGTGTCAACTTTCGAAAAAACGACTAAGTGTCAACTTTCGAAAAAACGACTAAGTGTCACCTCTCTGAAAAAATGGCAAAGTGTCAACTGCGAATGTGGTGGTGCATGGAAGGAAGTGGAGGACGGCCGGCTCCTTAAACACAGGCCGAAGAGGAGCGTCAGGGCCGGCTCCTTAAACACGGACCGAGTGTCGCCCTTAACACAGACCAAGCGGAGGACGGCCGCCTCCCTAAATACAGGCCGAACCGGAGCGCGAGGGCCGCTCCTTAAACACGGACCGAGTGTCGCCCTTAACACAGACCAAGGGGAGGACGGCCGCCTCCTTAAACACAGGCCGGAGAGGAGCGTCAGGGCCAGGCTCCTCAAACATGGACAGAGTTTCGCCCTTAACACAGACCAAGGGGAGGACGGCCGCCTCCTTAAACACAGGCCGGAGAGGAGCGTCAGGGCCAGGCTCCTCAAACATGGACCGAGTGTCGCCCTTAACACAGACCAAGGGGAGGACGGCCGCCTCCTTAAACACAGGCCGGAGAGGAGCGTCAGGGCCAGGCTCCTCAAACATGGACAGAGTGTCGCCCTTAACACAGACCAAGGGGAGGACGGCCGCCTCCTTAAACACAGGCCGGAGAGGAGCGTCAGGGCCAGGCTCCTCAAACATGGACCGAGTGTCGCCCTTAACACAGACCAAGGGGAGGACGGCCGCCTCCTTAAACACAGGCCGGAGAGGAGCGTCAGGGCCAGGCTCCTCAAACATGGACCGAGTGTCGCCCTTAACACGGACCAAGGGGAGGACGGCCGCCTCCTTAAACACAGGCCGGAGAGGAGCGTCAGGGCCAGGCTCCTCAAACATGGACCGAGTGTCGCCCTTAACACGGACCAAGGGGAGGACGGCCGCCTCCTTAAACACAGGCCGGAGAGGAGCGTCAGGGCCAGGCTCCTCAAACATGGACCGAGTGTCGCCCTTAACACAGACCAAGGGGAGGACGGCCGCCTCCTTAAACACAGGCCGGAGAGGAGCGTCAGGGCCAGGCTCCTCAAACATGGACCGAGTGTCGCCCTTAACACAGACCAAGCGGAGGACGGCCGCCTCCCTAAATACAGGCCGAACCGGAGCGCGAGTGTCGCTCCTTAAACACGGACCGAGTGGAGGACGGCCGCCTCCTTAAACACAGGCCGAACAAAATGACACAAAGTGTCAACTGCGAATGTTGTCCATCCAAGGAAGGAGCGTGATGCCCGGCCGGCTCCTTAAACACAGGCCGAGAGTCGCCCCGGACGGTCCGCCTCGCGGCGCCCGTCTGCTCGGATAAAATGACACAAAGTGTCAACTACGAATGTTGTCCATCCAAGGAAGGAGCGTGATGCCCGGCCGGCTCCTTAAACACAGGCCGAGAGTCGCCCCGGACGGTCCGCCTCGCGGCGCCCGTCTGCTCGGATAAAATGACACAAAGTGTCAACTGCGAATGTTGTCCATCCAAGGAAGGAGCGTGATGCCCGGCCGGCTCCTTAAACACAGGCCGAGAGTCGCCCCGGACGGTCCGCCTCGCGGCGCCCGCCCGCTCGGATAAAATGACACAAAGTGTCAACTACGAATGTTGTCCATCCAAGGAAGGAGCGTGATGCCCGGCCGGCTCCTTAAACACAGGCCGAGAGTCGCCCCGGACGGTCCGCCTCGCGGCGCCCGTCTGCTCGGATAAAATGACACAAAGTGTCAACTACGAATGTTGTCCATCCAAGGAAGGAGCGTGATGCCCGGCCGGCTCCTTAAACACAGGCCGAGAGTCGCCCCGGACGGTCCGCCTCGCGGCGCCCGTCTGCTCGGATAAAATGACACAAAGTGTCAACTGCGAATGTTGTCCATCCAAGGAAGGAGCGTGATGCCCGGCCGGCTCCTTAAACACAGGCCGAGAGTCGCCCCGGACGGTCCGCCTCGCGGCGCCCGCCCGCTCGGATAAAATGACACAAAGTGTCAACTACGAATGTTGTCCATCCAAGGAAGGAGCGTGATGCCCGGCCGGCTCCTTAAACACAGGCCGAGAGTCGCCCCGGACGGTCGCCTCGCGGCGCCCGTCTGCTCGGATAAAATGACACAAAGTGTCAACTACGAATGTTGTCCATCCAAGGAGGGAGCGTGATGCCCGGCCGGCTCCGAAAACACAGGCCGAGAGTCGCCCCGGACGGTCCGCCTCGCGGCGCCCGTCTGCTCGGATAAAATGACACAAAGTGTCAACTGCGAATGTTGTCCATCCAAGGAAGGAGCGTGATGCCCGGCCGGCTCCTTAAACACAGGCCGAGAGTCGCCCCGGACGGTCCGCCTCGCGGCGCCCGCCCGCTCGGATAAAATGACACAAAGTGTCAACTACGAATGTTGTCCATCCAAGGAAGGAGCGTGATGCCCGGCCGGCTCCTTAAACACAGGCCGAGAGTCGCCCCGGACGGTCGCCTCGCGGCGCCCGTCTGCTCGGATAAAATGACACAAAGTGTCAACTACGAATGTTGTCCATCCAAGGAGGGAGCGTGATGCCCGGCCGGCTCCGAAAACACAGGCCGAGAGTCGCCCCGGACGGTCCGCCTCGCGGCGCCCGTCTGCTCGGATAAAATGACACAAAGTGTCAACTGCGAATGTTGTCCATCCAAGGAAGGAGCGTGATGCCCGGCCGGCTCCTTAAACACAGGCCGAGAGTCGCCCCGGACGGTCCGCCTCGCGGCGCCCGCCCGCTCGGATAAAATGACACAAAGTGTCAACTACGAATGTTGTCCATCCAAGGAGGGAGCGTGAGGCCCGGCCGGCTCCGAAAACACAGGCCGAGAGTCGCCCCGGACGGTCCGCCTCTCGAGGCGCCCGCCCGCTCGGATAAAATGACACAAAGTGTCAACTACGAATGTTGTCCATCCAAGGAGGGAGCGTGAGGCCCGGCCGGCTCCGAAAACACAGGCCGAGAGTCGCCCCGGACGGTCCGCCTCTCGAGGCGCCCGCCCGCTCGGATAAAATGACACAAAGTGTCAACTACGAATGTTGTCCATCCAAGGAGGGAGCGTGATGCCCGGCCGGCTCCGAAAACACAGGCCGAGATTCGACCCCGGACGGGCCGTCTTCTCCCGGCGCCCGCCCGCGTACGCCCCCCATCCCCGGTCGCCCGTCTGCTCCCGGCGGGCCTCCGAGTACCCCCTCACCCAACTGA
>NW_028232634.1:0-5000 GCF_054491065.1 Syngnathus leptorhynchus | reverse complement strand
GGCCACTAACCGCCGGTGCAAAAAAAAATCCACTCCTGGTACCTAAAATTTTCCTATGCGGCGGGCTGGGGACTATAACCTTCTTCTTCCCGCCCCACCACCATCAACGTCGGCCACCACCACCAGACCGCCTCCCCCAGACTTCCAGAAGCGAAGCCGGTCCCCAAGCACCAACCCCGACCGCCACCGAGGCACCCGCCGAAGGCGGGTGCCGAGTTCACCGGCCCCAAGCGACAACCGGTCACCGAGGCACCCGCCGAAGGCGGGTGCCGAGTTCACCGGCCCCAAGCGACAACCGGTCACCGAGGCACCCGCCGAAGGCGGGTGCCGAGTTCACTGGCCCCAAGCGACAACCGGTCACCGAGGCACCCGCCGAAGGCGGGTGCCGAGTTCACTGGCCCCAAGCGACGGCGGTCACCGAGGCACCCGCCGGAGGCGGGTGCCGAGTTCACCGGCCCCGAGCACCAGCGGTCAGCCACGGAGGGTGCTGGATCATCCATACTTCCATAGCTCCAGAGCTCCATAGCCCCGGAGCTCCATAGCCCCGGAGCTCCATAGCCCCGGAGCTCCATAGCTCCATAGCCCCGGAGCTCCATAGCCCCGGAGCTCCATAGCCCCGGAGCTCCATAGCTCCATAGCCCCGGAGCTCCATAGCCCCGGAGCTCCATAGCCCCGGAGCTCCATAGCCCCGGAGCTCCATAGCTCCATAGCCCCGGAGCTCCATAGCCCCGGAGCTCCATAGCTCCATAGCCCCGGAGCTCCATAGCCCCGGAGCTCCATAGCCCCGGAGCTCCATAGCTCCATAGCCCCGGAGCTCCATAGCCCCAGAGCTCCATAGCTCCATAGCCCCGGAGCTCCATAGCCCCAGAGCTCCATAGCTCCAGACTTCCATAGCCCCATACTTCCATAGCTCCATAGCTCCATAGCTCCATACTTCCATAGCTCCAGCCGCGGAGGGTGCTGGCTGGTGGCTCCATAGCTCCATACTTCCATACTTGCAGCCACGGAGTTGGCTAAAATTGCACTAAGTGCGAAAGCCCATTCATTTACAACGGCGTGTCCGCCAGGCGGCGACATTTCCCCGTTACCGGTGGCTGCGCGGCGGGTGAGTGACAGAGCTTATCCGAGCGGCTGGAACTCTGCGCCGGCGTGGTCGAGCGTGAGGCCTCGGCCCTTTGGCTGCCTGGTACCTAAAACACTTCCATTGATCCAGCCTCGGAGGGTGCTGGCTGGTGGCTCCATACCTCCATAGCTCCATACCTCCAGAGCTCCATAGCTCCATAGCACCAGAGCTCCATAGCTCCATAGCACCAGAGCTCCATAGCTCCATAGCACCAGAGCTCCATAGCTCCATAGCACCAGAGCTCCATAGCTCCATAGCACCAGAGCTCCATAGCTCCATAGCTCCATAGCACCAGAGCTCCATAGCACCAGAGCTCCATAGCTCCATAGCACCAGAGCTCCATAGCTCCATAGCACCAGAGCTCCATAGCTCCATAGCTCCAGGGCTCCATAGCTCCAGGGCTCCATAGCTCCATAGCTCCATAGCTCCAGGGCTCCATAGCTCCAGGGCTCCAGGGCTCCATAGCTCCAGGGCTCCAGGGCTCCATAGCTCCATACCTCCAGAGCTCCATAGCTCCATACTTCCAGAGCTCCATAGCTCCATAGCGCCATACTTCCATAGCTCCAGAGCTCCATACTTCCATAGCACCAGAGCTCCATAGCTCCAGAGCTCCATAGCTCCAGCCTGGGTGGCTGGTGGCTCCATAGCTCCATACTTCCATAGCTCCAGTCAGAGAGTTGGCGAAAATTGCACTAAGTGCGAAAGCCCATTCATTTACAACGGCGTGTCCACAAGGCGGCGACATTTCCCCGTTACCGGTGGCTGCGCGGCGGGTGAGTGACAGAGCTTATCCGAGCGGCTGGAACTCTGCGCCGGCGTGGTCGAGCGTGAGGCCTCGGCCCTTTGGCTGCCTGGTACCTAAAACACTTCCATTGATCCAGCCACGGAGGGTGCTGGCTGGTGGCTCCATAGCTCCATTGCTCCATAGCACCAGAGCTCCATAGCTCCATAGCACCAGAGCTCCATAGCTCCATAGCACCAGAGCTCCATAGCTCCATAGCACCAGAGCTCCATAGCTCCATAGCACCAGAGCTCCATAGCTCCATAGCACCAGAGCTCCATAGCTCCATAGCTCCAGGGCTCCATAGCTCCAGGGCTCCATAGCTCCATAGCTCCAGGGCTCCATAGCTCCATACCTCCAGAGCTCCATAGCTCCAGCCTGGGTGGCTGGTGGCTCCATAGCTCCATACTTCCATAGCTCCAGTCAGAGAGTTGGCGAAAATTGCACTAAGTGCGAAAGCCCATTCATTTACAACGGCGTGTCCGCCAGGCGGCGACATTTCCCCGTTACCGGTGGCTGCGTGGCGGGTGAGTGACAGAGCTTATCCGAGCGGCTGGAACTCTGCGCCGGCGTGGTCGAGCGTGAGGCCCCGGCCCTTTGGCTGCCTGGTACCTAAAACACTTCCATTGATCCAGCCACGGAGGGTGCTGGCTGGTGGCTCCATAGCTCCATAGCTCCATAGCACCAGAGCTCCATAGCTCCATAGCACCAGAGCTCCATAGCTCCATAGCACCAGAGCTCCATAGCTCCATAGCACCAGAGCTCCATAGCTCCATAGCACCAGAGCTCCATAGCTCCATAGCACCAGAGCTCCATAGCTCCATAGCACCAGAGCTCCATAGCTCCATAGCTCCAGCCTGGGTGGCTGGTGGCTCCATAGCTCCATACTTCCATAGCTCCAGTCAGAGAGTGTGCTAAAATTGCACTAAGTGCGAAAGCCCATTCATTTACAACGGCGTGTCCACAAGGCGGCGACATTTCCCCGTTACCGGTGGCTGCGCGGCGGGTGAGTGACAGAGCTTATCCGAGCGGCTGGAACTCTGCGCCGGCGTGGTCGAGCGTGAGGCCTCGGCCCTTTGGCTGCCTGGTACCTAAAACACTTCCATTGATCCAGCCACGGAGGGTGCTGGCTGGTGGCTCCATAGCTCCATAGCTCCATAGCACCAGAGCTCCATAGCTCCATAGCACCAGAGCTCCATAGCTCCATAGCACCAGAGCTCCATAGCTCCATAGCACCAGAGCTCCATAGCTCCATAGCACCAGAGCTCCATAGCTCCATAGCACCAGAGCTCCATAGCTCCATAGCACCAGAGCTCCATAGCTCCATAGCACCAGAGCTCCATAGCTCCATAGCTCCAGGGCTCCATAGCTCCAGGGCTCCATAGCACCAGAGCTCCATAGCTCCATAGCACCAGAGCTCCATAGCTCCATAGCTCCAGCCTGGGTGGCTGGTGGCTCCATAGCTCCATACTTCCATAGCTCCAGTCAGAGAGTTGGCTAAAATTGCACTAAGTGCGAAAGCCCATTCATTTACAACGGCGTGTCCACAAGGCGGCGACATTTCCCCGTTACCGGTGGCTGCGCGGCGGGTGAGTGACAGAGCTTATCCGAGCGGCTGGAACTCTGCGCCGGCGTGGTCGAGCGGCTGGCCTCGGTAGTTGAGGTACCAGGGGTGGGGCGGGGAGCTCCAGGCGGGTCTTGTGAGAGAGTGAAGCCGAGCGGCTGGAACTCTCGGCCGGCCTGGTCGAGCGGCTGGCCTCGGTAGTTGAGGTACCAGGGGCGGGCTGGGGAGCTCCAGGCGGGGCTTGTGAGAGAGTGAAGCCGAGCGGCTGGAACTCTGGGCCGGCCTGGTCGAGCGGCTGGCCTCGGTAGTTGAGGTACCAGGGGTGGGCTGGGGAGCTCCAGGCGGGGCTTGTGAGAGAGTGTAGCCGAGCGGCTGGAACTCTGGGCCGGCGTGGTTGAGCAGCATGCCCGCGGAGGTGGCTCTTCCATAGGCAGGGAGGGTGCTGGAGCTCCACACTTCCATAGGCAGGGAGGGTGCTGGAGCTCCACACTTCCATAGGCAGGGAGGGTGCTGGAGCTCCACACTTCCATAGGCAGGGAGGGTGCTGGAGCTCCACACTTCCATAGGCAGGGAGGGTGCTGGAGCTCCACACTTCCATAGGCAGGGAGGGTGCTGGAGCTCCACACTTCCATAGGCAGGGAGGGTGCTGGAGCTCCACACTTCCATAGGCAGGGAGGGTGCTGGAGCTCCACACTTCCATAGGCAGGGAGGGTGCTGGAGCTCCACACTTCCATAGGCAGGGAGGGTGCTGGAGCTCCACACTTCCATAGGCAGGGAGGGTGCTGGAGCTCCACACTTCCATAGGCAGGGAGGGTGCTGGAGCTCCACACTTCCATAGGCAGGGAGGGTGCTGGAGCTCCACACTTCCATAGGCAGGGAGGGTGCTGGAGCTCCACACTTCCATAGGCAGGGAGGGTGCTGGAGCTCCACACTTCCATAGGCAGGGAGGGTGCTGGAGCTCCACACTTCCATAGGCAGGGAGGGTGCTGGAGCTCCACACTTCCATAGGCAGGGAGGGTGCTGGAGCTCCACACTTCCATAGGCAGGGAGGGTGCTGGAGCTCCACACTTCCATAGGCAGGGAGGGTGCTGGAGCTCCACACTTCCATAGGCAGGGAGGGTGCTGGAGCTCCACACTTCCATAGGCAGGGAGGGTGCTGGAGCTCCACACTTCCATAGGCAGGGAGGGTGCTGGAGCTCCACACTTCCATAGGCAGGGAGGGTGCTGGAGCTCCACACTTCCATAGGCAGGGAGGGTGCTGGAGCTCCACACTTCCATAGGCAGGGAGGGTGCTGGAGCTCCACACTTCCATAGGCAGGGAGGGTGCTGGAGCTCCACACTTCCATAGGCAGGGAGGGTGCTGGAGCTCCACACTTCCATAGGCAGGGAGGGTGCTGGAGCTCCACACTTCCATAGGCAGGGAGGGTGCTGGAGCTCCACACTTCCATAGGCAGGGAGGGTGCTGGAGCTCCACACTTCCATAGGCAGGGAGGGTGCTGGAGCTCCACACTTCCATAGGCAGGGAGGGCTGC